>NC_140599.1:3173299-3198299 GCF_057381915.1 Diplotaxodon limnothrissa | reverse complement strand
TTGGTGCTAAGGGGCCAAAGGTGTGCTGAGAAAATATCCGTCAAACCATTACACCACAATAACCACAATAGTTTCATTTATTTTGAACATGTAAAACAATATGCAGACAGTCATTTAGGAAAAATAGAACAAAAACAATACGATAAAAAAAAAAGTTGAATACGAAGCGTATTGTCGCAAAATCGATCAATGTAGAGCAGTGTCACAAACCACGGAGGCCCCAGAAAGGTGCAATCAAACGTTGAGTTTATTAACAGCCCGGAGAAAACATCAACATATGTCTTGTCACCGAAATACATGTTGTGGACATTTATAAAGCAGTGGGGTACACGCCCCCCCATGGCGTCAATGACAGATTAAAATAGGTTCCAGACATTAGTCACCGTTAATCGTACATTTTTAATAGCTATAACAGACATAGAACTTCTCTTTTCTATAACACCTTCCATACAAGGTAATAAACTTCAAGCCCTCAGGGTCTCTGAGGCTAATTATTGACTCTGGTCATCTGTTACCAAGTAGAATAAAATATATTAAGACACCAAATGAGTTAAGGCCTCAGGCCAGACACATTCCTAGATTATATGTATTATATGTACTGTGAGCATGCATTGCAGTTATCCTTCTATGTTCTGGTTTCCCTCAGCATGGATCACCTGGACAGTCACGCCAGTGAAGCTTAAGACCCTTAATGACCCGAACATCAACTCAAAATAAGCACAGATATGCAATGTGTATAAAATACTTCTAACCGTACTTGTAATAAAAGTTAACATAATGGAAGGATCCTCAAATGGACATCTTCAATAAACAGCTGTAATGCAGTATCAATACTGTGAGAATTATTATTAGATGGGGCAGCACGGCGGCACGGTGGTTAGCACTGTTGCTGCACAGCAAGAAGGTCCTGAGTTCAATTCCACCATCAGGCCGGGGTCTTTCTGTGTGGAGTTTGCATGTTCTCCCCGTGTTTGCGTGGGTTCCCTCCGGGTACTCCGGCTTCCTCCCACCGTCCAAAGACATGCAGCTTGTGGGGATAGGTTAATTGGATAATCCAAATTGCCACTAGGTGTGAATGTGAGTATGAATGGTTGTCTGTCTCTGTGTGTTAGCCCTGCGACAGACTGGCGACCTGTCCAGGGTGTACCCTGCCTCTCGCCCTATGACAGCTGGGATTGGCTCCAGCACCCCCCGCGACCCTGAAAAGGATAAGCGGTAGCGAATGGATGGATGGATGGATATTATTAGATGGAATAATGCTGTAAAGAATGTTATTAATGCAATTATAATGATGCAGATTATATGGCAGCAATAAAAGAATTTCTGTATCTTCACAGTATCTTGACATTTGCTTATTTCGTTTACATATCTGAAACAGAGTGGCAGAAAGTGCAAACTTATTTAAACCTCTTCTCCATAAATTATCAATTATTATTTATCCATCCATTCTCTTCCGCTCATCCTTTTCAGGGTCGCAGAACTCAGGGAGCTGGAACCTATCCCAGCTTTCTCAGGGCGAGAGGCATGCTAACACATAGACACAGCCATTCGCACACACATTCACACCTATGGGCAATTTTCAGTTTCCAGTTAACCTATCCCCACTAACTCTATTTAACTGGACTGTGGGAGGAAGCCAGAGTACCCAGAGAGAACCCAGGCAAACACAGAAAAACTCCAGCCTGATGGTGGAATTGAATGTTCTTGATGTGAGGCAACATTGCACACCACAATGCCACCATGCTGCCCTTCCTTATTTATATAAACCTGAATTACAAGAATAAATATACTTCTAGTTACACATAATTTCTACACAATATATGAAATACAAAACATTGTCATAGTTACTGGGAGAAACTATATTCTGATGCCATAAGGTTCCTTTTTATAACGCCCGGTGTTATTCATATTATTGTCTAATATTGTCCAGTTCTGTGTCATTAAACGTGTGTATGTGTTTTTTTCTTTCAGTCCGGTTTATTAATCTGATTCTTTCTATCATAAACTGTAAACACTCGAAGATGCTGGCTGATATAATTTATCAGTAGTAGTAGTATTTCCGTGTCATTTGGGAATAAGTTGTCTATGAGAGTGGCGCAATATGATGGAAATAAGCTCATGTGTTCCAAATGTCGCCATTTCCCGAGAAATCACAGCATTTGTAACATTATTTTACACTTCAACACCTCTCCGCATCGGACCACCATCCACGTGCCCTGCACGTATAACGTGATGGTGGCCGCTCCGTGTCCGTGTCGGTCAGGAACCAATACGGAGGCTGAACTCGTCAGACTGTGGATTTACTTGGGAATAACGCACTTCCCAGTTGGTTTGCGGAATTTTACTGACAGCATCAAGTCCAATGGCAGGTCCGCGAGGTGCATTGTGGGTGGTATAGTCTAACAGCGGAGAAAAATATACTGATGAAGAGAACGCGTTACGAGTTCGACTACATGTCCCAGAACACACTGCGGTATCTTGAGCTGTGTGTATGTGAGGCAAAGAGGAAGATTTCAGAATTCGTCTAGAAAATTGTAGCTGCGCTGTTGTTAAACAGATATAATGGTAAGTGTGCAAAACTAAGCCAAAACGACTTTTTTGTAATCATGTTCTTGCTGAATACAAAATAAAGCGGATTATTCGACCGCTGTTTTTAGTTTTTCCTGCCACAGACTGTTAGTCGCAGTGATTGCTAATGAAAATGTAACATAAGCTAAGTTAAGCTAGCAAAGAAGATACTTAAGGTTAGCAATTGTCGCAGTTTACATGGTTGTTGACAACATGACTGCAGGCAGACACGGTTGTAGACCGCTTTCTTTTATAGTAGGAAACTCGCGCCCTACGCCTATTCGCTTATATATTCCGCGTTTAAGCATTTAGCCAGCTAGCTGTCTTTAACTTTGTTCCGTTGTGTGTGTGTGTGTGTGTGTGTGTGTGTTCGTGTTCCGCCCCCCTTTTTTTACGGGAATCTCCGGGCTTATGACAGCGAGTACAGCTCCGGAATAGGTTCACTGGCAGACTGTGCAGCCCACGGACCGCATACCTTTCCGTTTGCATCATTAGCTAGTTGTCCGGGTCACTGGTTTTTTTGGCTGTCTCGCCCCCCCTCTCCCCATTGTGCTTGTTTTGCTCCCTCTCTATGTCTCCCTCACTCCTCCCCTTGGTTTGACGGTTTGCAGATGTTGAGCACAGTTTCACAAGTTTAGCACACGAATAAGTTGGACTCGGTGTATATCTTTGGAGGAGCACTACTTTTAACAAGGTAGAAGGATTAGAGATATGCTATTGTTTGCTAACTATCTGCATGTGTACTTTCTATCAATATGTACATATACACAGTGTATATGTGTGTTTGTGTGTGAATGAGCACTCTTGCGAGGCAAACATCCGAGATGAATCTACAATTTGTAGAATTTTGAACTTCCTCTGCTGATCTGCTGCTGGCTGATGCAGCTTTACTCTCCCAGTTAAAAGACTTAGAATTATTTCACTTTGTCAATAAACACGACCTATTATGTTTTACCTTATTTTTTTCTGTCTTAATATGTAAGACAGACAGCAAATAGAAAAAGTTGCATTTCCTTCGAAAATGCTGTGTGAATGCCGTGTAGTAGAATCTGAAAACAGCAGAAGAAGGAGAACTATCTGCAAACACTGTGCAGAAGCTGAAGTCTTTGCTGAAAACTGCATTATTTGAAAGGGTACAGTGAACAGTGTCAAGAAAGTGGAGTGTGTGCAAGCGTTGAAGACGTGCGGCAACATCCACAGGTAGGATTGAACCTTGACCACCGGGTCTCACAGTGCCTCACGGCATTCGCACAATGATAGCAAGAGTGGAAGGGAAGGTTTACAACATGGTAGAGCAACTGCTGTGAAGGCTGGTTTGATAAAAGATAAAAGACAGTCTGGGCTGAAGGTGGCAGAAATGAAGATGTTAGGATTTTTATTGAGAGTGAGCAGGATGGACAGGATTAGAAATGAGTGTATCAGAGTGGCAGCTTAGGTTAGCAATTTGGAGATTAAGTTAGCCTTGCCTTACTGAGATGACAAAACAAATTTCCCACGTGTGGGACTAATAAAGGTTATCTTATCTTATCTTATCTTATGGTTTGGACATGTGAAGAGGAGGGATACTGGATATATTGGGGAAATGATCATCAAGATTGAGCTGCCAGTTGGAAGCATAACAAGGAGTTCAGAGCAGGTTCATGGATGTCACGAGAAGGACATGGAGAGGGTTGATGTGACAGGGTTGGCTGTGGCTCAGGCGGTAGAGCAGATCAGCTTGGTAGGTTGGTGGTTCGATTCCTGGCTTCCCCACTCTGCATGCCAAATATCCTTGGGCAAGATTGCCCTCCGATGCGTTCATCGGAGTGTGAATGTGTGTGAATATTTATTAGTTGCACTTGTGTTTGGAAGTGCTTGTATGAGTGGGTGTGATTAGGTAAATGAGGCATGAGCACTTTGAGCACTCCGGGAGAGTAGAAAAGTGCTATATAAGAATCAGTCCATTTACAGAGGAGGTTGCAATGGATAGGGTGAGCTGGCTGTGGCCAAAAGAAGAAGATATAAATAATTACAAAATTGGATGCTCCTATGAAATAAAGATGGGATATATGCAAGAAATCCTTGGGAAACTAAAGCTCCAGCTTCAGTTTTTTCTGCTCTTGGCTCTGTATTATGTCATTGGAGCAAATTTCCTAATATGGTCATCTCAGCCACAAAGCACAGTCAGCAGAAAGGTGTGTCAAACGGAGGGGGGGAAATGAGCATAAGTCCACTTCAAGCTGACATCTACTTTTTTTAATGGTCTGAAAATCAGTCTTCAGATGTCTTCTTTTGCCTGACCAACAGTCCAAAAACTACAAACATTTAATGCACTGACTCAGAACATGTTCTGTTTAGGCATTAGACAAATCAAAACAGTCTGAATTTCTTAATTTGTTGTCAGTTCAGTAACTAAATAATAATATTTCTCATTCTCAGTAGTCCATGTTGTTACTTCAGTTCTGAACCGTCCCAAAACTGAAAAGCTTTCTTGTAAAGCAGCACGAGGCCACGGTTTGTTCACAGAAAGACAGGAAATCCTGTAATGACATTAAAAAAAATCACATTACTTTCTATCCTCTCAGATCAGCTGGGCCTCAGATTTCAGTCTGGGGGTACCTGAGGAGTTTTTTGTGTGTATATTTGTGAATGAGACAAACTACACAGTACTAGCAGAGAGGAAACAGAACTTTTTTTGTTTTTAATTTAACAAATTAATTAACGAATGACTGAACTTTGAACTTCCTGTTATTGCTGGATTTGTGCTCTGGGTTTTCTGGATAGTCGGATTCAACAGACTAAAACATAAAACTTCTTCATAAACGTCATCTTTTCTGTGAATTGAAATAATTATGTTTGATTGTGTTGTTGTGCTTGAGGCCAGTAAAGTAGGTCAAACGTCGCCTTAACAACAGTAACTCCACTGTGTCGTTTCTTTTTCACTGCGTTGCCTCTCGTGTAGATTAAAGCTGTGCTGCAGCTTCTGGCAGTTGCTGACATCCCTCGAGCCAACTGTGGGCATGTGGCTTTTATTTTTAATTTTTGTTCTGTGTTAAAACATAACTCTAACTTAAAGCAAGCATTACGTGCTTAAGCTCTTTTTACTCGGACTTCTGTAGTTCTGGTCGGAGGGAAATAACCATACCAACTGATATCGTTTTTACAGTATGTGTCACGCTAATACCCTCCTTGTCCTTTTACCTCTTCCTAGGCCTAGCAGTCCAGCTACCTGATAGTCTTTCCTCACATATTCTGAGTGTGTGCTTTGGGTTATGAGCAGTGGTAAGACTCCTCGTTACAACCGATACTCCGGAGGAGCAGCGATAGCTAGCACAGCAACCATCCCCAGCAGCCCCTCCAGCCCCTCAGCAGACTCTGGCAACGGGGTGAGAGACACTTGCAGAAATTTGAATCATGTAGCAGGATTAGTATTCATTGTACACTATTGCTCATTGTACTCGTGATCTGCAATGTATTCCCATCACAGCTTTTGTTTTATTTTAAAATAAACGGAAACTTTGACTCTGAGCTATTCCGTCTGTGCATCTTTCTTCACTGCAGAGCAGGATGGAGGCCTCGTTTGCTCCAACTTTCTCAGCTGCTGGAGCTAAAGGTGACACATAATTAACACACCACTGCGTGTTTGCTTGATGTCACTGAAGTTTTGTTTTACTGTAGTGTTCTTTCCTCTGAGTATTCCCCTTCTTTTTTCAGCAGAAGGCTCCAGCACTTACAAGCAGCACAGACGGACTCCTTCCTCCTCGAGCACTCTGACCTACTCCCCCCGTGATGACGACGATGGAATGGTAAGCACACATCAACTCAACATCCAGTTCATGATAACGTAGTCAAAGTGATCATTTATTGGACTAAAACATGAAATGTTTTCATGCTCTGCATCTTTTTCATATTTGCACGCATGAGGATTTGCTGTGATACCGTTAGTGTGGGATTTGTTTATGAACTCTTCTTCCTCGCTGCTTCTTTTCCCTTCCTCAGCCTCCCATCGGTACGCCTCGGAGGTCAGATTCGGCCATCTCAGTCCGATCTCTCCATTCCGAGTCCAACATGTCCTTGCGCTCCACTTTCTCTCTGCACGAAGAGGAGGAGGACACGGTATGGCAGCCGGCACTTATATTTACTCTACATATATGGAAGCAAATATAAACAGATGCCTTGCAGTACATTCAGAGATCTACACAGACACACAGAGCACAGTTTTGGAGTTGAGTGAATTAACACAAGTTTATGTTTGTGAGCAGGAGCCGCAGGTCTTTGCTGAGCAGCCTTCAGTCAAACTTTGCTGCCAGCTGTGTTGCAACGTCTTCAAGGACCCCGTCATCACCACGTGTGGGGTGAGTCTTCTTTTAACTTGTAATCTTTTTCTTTCTGTCCGTCTGCCTGTGCTTTGAAAGTTGTTCCTCTTTTTTTCCATAGTTTGTCCAACTGCTTGTAAAAACCTCCAACAAATTTCATCACAGTTGTGCTCGGTTTCCTAAAGGTTTGATTGTGACTCTGAAAAAGTGCTAAAACTGACATGCTGTTGATATCCAGCTGTCAAATAAATAAAATAGTGATGACAAAGGACTGCTTGAGAAAGGGGATCATACAGGGCACATCCAGTTACTGGATTTCTGACTAATGTGAATTGGAATGAAAATAGACCTGTTTGCCCTTTTTAATGACGTACTAAAAAAACAAACGCATTTCCACAATATTCTAGGTTATTCTAAATGCACTAGTAGAAGTGGCTGTAAATCCCTGGTGGCCAACAATTTCTGCTAGTGTTGCAGTAAATCAGAAAAGCTGCCACTCTTTGTTAGATGCATGTGTGACTGTCAGGGCTCACCAAATATCCAGATGTTTTAAAGCAAAGTAAAACTAAACTAACTCTAACTTCCTCTTTCTGCAGCACACTTTCTGCAGACGATGTGCCTTGACTTCAGGTAACCCTAAAAAATGTGTAACAGACATTTATTGCAGTACAATTTTGAAGTTTACTCGATTTTAACCCTACCTAATTAATATTTGTGCTCCTTGCAGATAAGTGCCCTGTGGATGCAGCTAAGTTAACGGTTGTGGTGAACAACATTGCAGTAGCCGAGCAGATTGGAGAGCTCTTCATCCACTGTAAATACGGCTGCAGGGCTGTAGGCAGCAGCGCGGCCGGCGCCACGGCCTCCAACACCTCAGTGGCCGGGAAACCTGGAGCCTACGAGGTGGACCCGCTGGGCTGCCCGTTCACAATCAAACTATCTACACGCAAGTAAGGAAACATTCCTGAAATCTAAAGTGAAACAAAGAGCTGTATGGTCTGTTTGTATCCTGTTAAAAAACATTTTCTGCTTTCATCGTCCCAACATCTGTTTGCAGAGAACATGAGGCCAGCTGTGACTACAGGCCCGTGCGATGCCCAAACAACCCCTCCTGCCCGCCGTTGCTCACCATGAACCTGGAGGCTCACCTCAAAGAATGCGAACACATCAAATGTCCACACTCCAAATATGGGTAATCCTAAAACAGCGCTTTGATGTCTTATTTTCACCTTTCTCCAGCATATTTTGTTCATTCTATGAAATTATTTCTTGCTTTTTCCATTGGCACTGTTACTTTACTGTATTCATATTTGCTCTGTTTTACTTGTCAGTAATCTGCATCTTGTCTCCTTGCCAACAGCTGCACATTCATAGGCAACCAGGACACATATGAAACACACCTGGAGGTCTGTAAATTTGAGGGCCTCAAGGAGTTTCTGCAGCAGACTGACGACAGGTGAGCTCAGATAAACAGACTTTTGTTGTGCTGAACCGTTTCTGTTAACCTCCCCATTGGTCCTAATGTGACGTCTGACTTTTGCCTGCTTAGATTCCATGAGATGCAGCTCACTCTGGCTCAGAAGGACCAAGACATCGCCTTCCTACGCTCCATGTTGGGGAAATTATCTGAGAAGTTGGATCAGCTAGAGAAAAACCTGGAGCTCAAATTTGGTGAGATGACAGAAAAGCAGAACTAAGAATCAGTTCTCTTTTTCTAACATTCAGCAACATCATTTGCATATTTATATGCTTGGAAGAAGATGTAGTTGAGCTTCAGTGAGCAGGTGGGCTGCTTGTATGTGGCTCAGTGATGCTGTATAGCTGTCAAGAAACAGGTGCTGTGGTACCTCAGGTATACAGCTTATATAAAGAATGTGTTTTAAATAGTTCACTTTGCCCAAGTATTCAGCAAAGCAGTGCATGTGAAAGACAAGTACAGACTCTCAGACTAATATCATGGATAGATCAGACATGTCTTCACACTTCAGCTTATTTGAGTATTCAGTATGTTATCAGCACAACATGTACTGAATACCAAGATGTGCGTTTTGTTGTTATCGACTCTAGGAGCCATCAAATTAGATTCAGTAAGAAGATATTGGCTCATACTTCCTCTGGATGTTTCACAGACTGAAGGGAAGTTCCGACTTAGTTAAGTTACTTAATAAGGCTTTAAGTGGAACTGTAGTTGTTGGTAAATAGTTTTATTTTGGTCAGGCCAGTTTCCAAAGTCGCATGGACCTGTTAGGATTATTTTTAGTTCTCCTTTTATTCTTGAGCTCTTCTTAGAGGAGCTTTGTTCAAAATAATTTGTATTCGTCTTATACCATACATGTGTGCAAAAATATTTATCACGATATATATTTGAAAATTTGCGATAACGATATAACTGACGATATAATTGATGCGAGACAAAATACAACTCCACAACATTACTAGCGCAAAAAACCCATCCATTTATTTTCACTTAAACAAGCAGCTGTTTTTTTTATGTGCATTAAAGCTTTATAAAAATGTAACAGTGCAAATGCAAATTCCTTGCTGAAAAGCAAGGCATTTCCAGTAGAAATGGGCTGACATATCCTGAGCATAACCATAATATCCACTGAAGTTAAAAAGAGGTGCTTTGCAACATTAAACTGCAGTGTGCCAAATAAAAAAGTCAAATATGTATTTCTCGGACCATAAGGTGCACGGGATTATAAGGCACATTAAGCGAAACAAAGCAGTCAGATAAATCAAACTTTATTCAACTCATTCTTCTTGCTTCCTCCACTTCTGTACCATCGAGTCATTAATGCTGTATTCTATCACAGCTGCTCTATTCCCATGTTGTTGCAGTATATTAATGACTAACCTCGTATTGTGGATGGATTATCTCAGTTGTTCTCCTGACTGAAGTTTGGTCCGTTTACAGCATCCTGCCATGCGATTGCATTTGTCTCTAACCATGAAGAACCTTCACGTTAACTTTCATCGAGGGGAAAAGTGTTAGTGTTCGTCCTCCAGCTTCACTGTGTTTATGCTAACACAGCTGTGTCGCTAGCGACCTGTAGCACATCATTATATCCGGTCATTAAGTGATGACGTGACGAATTCTACTTCCGGGTCTAAAGTAGTCTGCGTTTAATATGGCTTTTGTGTTGTTAACATGTTTAATGTTATGTATTTTCTTCTATTTGATCTCAAAAAGCTCCTAAAACAGTCAGTGATCACTGTTGACCTCCCTCGGCTTTTATTACCACTAATCATTTATTTAAGCTCAGTTTTTAAAACCTTAGGATGTAACTACAGCCCAGCCCATGCAGCAGTATATGAATGACTAACCTCGTATTGTGGATGGATTATCTCAGTTGTTCTCCTGGCTGAAGTTTGGTCCTTTTACAGCATCCTGCCATGTGATTACATTTGTTTCTGACCACCGAGAACACTCACGGTAACTTTTATCGAGTGGAAAAAAAGTTAGCTTGTTTATATTATGCTAACATAGCTGTGTCGCTAGCGGTCACGTAGCACATCATTATATACCAGCTAGCCCAACTTCAGTAACCCTACAAATGTCACTGCTGTTTAGTTTTCTGTCTTCATTTATGTTGGAAGTGATAACAGAGCTGTACGTTTGAATTTGTTTCCAAAACCCCGCAGTCAGGACATGCTATATTGTATTTAGATAGAAGCTAGCGAGCTAACTCCCTGCTAACTTCTAACTCCGTTAAATGTCATAAATTCCGTTTTCATGGATGCCTGGATGTTAAACTCAATTGTTACGCCTGGTAGAGCAGAACGCTGATCATTTTATTAAAGATGAAAGACTTTAGACAGTTTTTCAACTCTCAGTAATGCCACAGTGATCGTTTGATATATGGACCTGCAGCGGAGTTTAGACCCAGACACGGCTAGTGACGTCAGACTTAACGACTGGATACCAGCTAGCCCAACTTCAGTAACCCTGCAAATGTCACTGCTGTTTAGTTTCCTGTCTTCATTTATGTTGGAAGTGACAGCAGAGCTGTACGTTTGATTTTTTTCAGAATTTTCTCAGTCAGAACATGCTATATCATGCTTAGGTAACTAGTGAGCTAACTTCCGCTAGCTTCCTGCTAACTTCTTACACCGTTAAATGTAATGAATTCTGTTTTCATGGATGCCTGGATGTTAAACTTCATAGTTGCAACATTTTTACAAACTAATTCTGGTTCATCCATTTCACTCAACAATCTGCTTTCCTCCTTCTCATTCTCTGTTACCGCCGTGCTTTTTCGGCACTGCGCATGCGCGTTTTACCCAAATTCTATCGCGATGTTTCATTTTCTTATCGTTGCCTAACATTGTACCAGTATTACAGTGAACGGTATAATATGGCCCAGCCCTATGTGCAGCATCTTAGTTCATCCTCCGTCTGAAGCCGTCTTAGCTCGTCTCCCTATGATGTTTACTTTCTTTTGAATGGCTGCCAGTGGCGACTCATTGCACCATCATGGGTCTGTGTCCCCAACATGTTTGTATAAATATAAACATCCACCACTTGCAATGTATAACAGCAAACCATTAACGGCTGTAGTTACTTGCTGACAGAAGAAGTGCAGGTTTATCGGGTTTGTTTTTGGGCCGGAAAGGAAAGGGGGGTATGGGGAATGGAGATGATCTTGGATATGATGGAGTGTTATCCATGTGTGAGTTAAAATTGGAGCCTTTTAAGAATCTGCATCACGTGCATCTCCTTATGCGTGTTGTCTCTTAACTCTGTGTGGGTAGGGTTGAAGGCTACAGATTTAAAAACTACTAAATCAGTCGGCGTGCTGCTACAGGTAACTGCTCCTTCAGGAGCTAGTAGGAAACCCTCTCAAATGCTGCCTTATGCTATGCTCTGTAATGGAGAAACTATGTAAGAAAGTAGCACTTCATGATTTTCAAAATGCAGCACAGACTTAAAATAAAAAGAGACACATAACCTGGGTAATTAATATCCATCCATCCATCTTCTTCCGCTTTATCCGGGGCCGGGTCGCGGGGGCAGCAGCCTAAACAGAGAACCCCAGACCTCCCTCTCCCCAGCCACCTCCTCCAGCTTATCCGGGGAACACCAAGGCGTTCCCAGGCCAGCCGAGAGATATCTCTCCAGCTTGTCTTGGGTCTGCCCCGGGGCCTCCTCCCGGTGGAACACCTCACGCAGGGGGCATCCTTGTCAGATGCCCGAACCACCTCAACTGGCTCCTTTCAATGTGGAGGAGCAGCGGCTCTACTCTGAGCCCCTCCCGGATGGCCGAACTTCTCGCCCTATCTCTAAGGGAGAGGCCAGCCACCCTTCGAAGGAAGCTCATTTCTGCTGTTTGTATCCGCGATCTCATTCTTTCAGTCACTGCCCACAGCTCGTGGCCATAGGTGAGGGTAGGGACGTAGATCGACCGGTAAACTGAGAGCTTCGCTTTTACACTCAGCTCGCTCTTCACCACCACAGACCGGTGCAGCGTCCGCATCACTGCAGCCGCAGCACCAATCTGTAATGAATAATCATAGTAAACATTTAGTTGTGCTTTTTAAAGTTTTTCTCATCGTCTTAAAGACCTTGTGTGTCTGCGTGTGTTTCAGATGTGCTGGATGAGAACCAGAGCAAGCTCAGCGAAGACCTGATGGAGTTTCGTAGAGATGCCTCCATGCTTAACGTAAGTGTGTGTGTGTGTGTGTGTGTGTGTGTGTGTGTGTGTGTGTGTGTGTGTGTGTGTGTGTGTGTGTGTGAGTGAGTGAACTGGAGTTTATGTGACTAAGAAGCCTACAAATACTTACTTTGTCCCTCCAGGATGAGTTGTCCCACATCAACGCCAGGCTCAACATGGGAATCCTGGGCTGTAAGTGTCTGTTAGCCTTTACTCTTCTCCTCTCTGTGTAATCTGGGTGAAAATCTGTGAAAGCTTTAACCTGAAATTCAAATTGTAGCTCTGCCAGCTCTCAGGATTGCCCTCCTCCCCCCGCTCACGCTTTTCCATTTCCCTTTTCTTTATCCACCTTTCAGTTCTTAACCTCTTGTTTCAGTTATTTTCCTCGCACTGTGTTTCTCCAGTGAAAAATGCAAATCCACTCTATGCCGTCTTTCTGCCTGTGTGTAGCATACGACCCCCAGCAGATCTTCAAGTGTAAGGGGACATTTGTGGGCCACCAGGGTCCCGTCTGGTGTCTCTGTGTCTACTCCACTGGAGACCTGCTCTTCTCTGGCTCTTCTGATAAGACGATTAAGGTAATGGCTACACTCATTTCCCCGTTTTTGTATACGTGCTATTTTTGCCTCCTCACTCCTGTTTCCAAAGAGATTCAGACAACTTCCACATATAACCCTGTTTTGTAGAAAGTAGGAATTGTAGAGTTGTTGTTATGCACAGAAATACTAAGTGACGGCTTCTCTTCCTCTAAGGTGTGGGACACCTGCACCACCTACAAATGTCAGAAAACCCTGGAGGGTCATGATGGCATCGTGCTGGCTCTGTGTATCCAAGGGTAACATAATTCACACATGCACACATGTTGTAATCACTGGATCTCTATCAGCTGCAGGAATCTCAGGATGACTCAGTTGTATTTTTTTTCCTCCCCATAGTAACAGGCTATACAGTGGCTCTGCAGATTGCACCATCATTGTAAGTCTCTGCGTCCTCCCTCTTTTAGGACCAAGCTTATAAAATTTCACGATGGAATGTTTTCATACGTCGAGAAGCTCATTTATTTGCATCATGCATTTCCCCTCCAACTGTGCATCTTGCGTAGGTGTGGGACATTCAGACGCTCCAGAAAGTCAATACTATCCGTGCCCATGACAACCCCGTATGCACACTGGTCTCCTCCCACAACATGTTGTTCAGCGGCTCCCTCAAGGCCATCAAGGTACTGTTATGTGCAGCATATTTCACACAGTGTATGTTGGGGTATTTTATGTTTTTCAAATCTGTAGAAGTAGACGGATTTGCCCAAATCCTGCACAGCTGACATCTGCAAAGAATATGAAAATGTGAAAAATGAATAAACTTGGACTGTAGCCTTTAGTGACAGAGAAGAAGAGGATGCATTGGTGCTGTATGTCGGTGATGTCAGTGCTCCCACAAAAGGGACTTTCCCTACTTGAGGCTTTCCCTCCCCCCGCTCCAACCCCCTTCACTCAGCCTTTCTCAACATCAGTTCAGTGACAGATCACACTTGAATGTTTCCACCTCTGCTGTTTAAATTTCTGATTTCTTGTTTTTTTGTTTTTAAACATGTTTCAGGTCATCAGATGACTTTTAGCGTTAGAAAAAGTTGACCAGCGTAAATAAAAAATGCTGCTTTTAAAAGAAGATTTCATTTATTAAATTAAACACAGTTATATAAACTTCCTGGGACAATGTGAAAAAGTCTTTTCTCTTCTAAATGTCAGAACTGGTTGTGACAATCATGCGTTTCTGATATTTGTCTTCATATGACTGCGGAGGAATTTTGAGCCTCTCTTCTGTGCAGAGTGTTTCAGTTCAGCCACATTGGGGGGATTTCCAGCATGAACGCCTGTTTAAGGTCATGAAGCAGTTCAGTCTGATGTGATTTTAACTCTAAAACCTTCATTTTGGGGGGTTTGATATTTGTTTTGAGCCATTCAGAGATGGACTTGCTGCTGTGTTTCAAGTCCTTTTATCTGCCTCAGCTCAGCTGTTTGCGTGTGTGAGTGTGACAAACTAGCTTTTTGTGGTATGTTGATGAAGGTGAAGCTGAAAATGAGTCCAGTATTTAAAATGTCCATGTTTTACTCTAGTAAACAAATGTTTTACCAAACGTTTAATATTTTTTCACCATCTGGTATTTTTGTAATTTTATTGACTGTTCTCTTTGGATCCAGTACTTTTTTCCTCCTCTGTTAGTTCAGTGGATTTTCTTGTCGTGTGTGTAGGTTTGGGACATCGTGGGCACTGAGCTGAAGCTGAAGAAGGAGCTGACAGGACTCAATCACTGGGTTCGAGCGCTGGTGGCCTCCCAGAACCACCTGTACAGCGGCTCGTATCAGACCATCAAGGTAAGAAAGAGCAATGTTTACCTACTTATGTCCAATCATAACTCAGCAGCTATAAATGATTCAAACAAAATAAAAAAGCATCATGAGACTGCATATTTCCACTTTACGCACAAACTGAGTCCTTGGAGCCAGAAGGATTCCTGGATCTGGATTCCTTTGTGCTGTTATGTTAAACATCTCTAAGTTTTGTTTAAATTTGATGCGTACGAACACATTTATTCAACCTCCACACAATGTGAGGTTTATTTCACAGCTGCCCAAAACAGCAATGGTAATAAACAAAATCATTTTTTATTCCACCAGCAAAATTATTCTTTAATCAAAATGATGTTTTTAATGCTAAAATATAATTATTGTTGTTACCCATTAATTCACAAACAATTACACAGTCTTAACATGCTTTACTTTGTTTTGACTAAGACGCCAAATTCCAGTTATTTACTTGAACTCCTGAACAGAGAAAATAGTTTTTGATGTTGAACGTTGTGCCTGATTCATTTCTGACTGCTCGGAGAAGTCCAGTGTTTGTTTTTGTTTCTTTTATTCACGTTTTAGATGGACAGAACCTTACGAACATAAACTACAGGAATGATAATATTGTCAGCTCTCTGTCCTTTGCTTATTTGCAAAAAACAAAACAAACTGAAATGCACAAAGCAAGACGGGAAGAAAAGACAAATAAACCCAAAAGGAACAAAATCAGCTGGGAAACGACAACAAAGGGCAAAACACACAGGTGCCCAGGAACTAAAGACGACCTCGGCCACTGGCTGTATTAAACATTTTCTTTCTTTTACTGGCTGCAAAGAAAAAGAACAAACAACAACAAAAAATATTTGAGTAGGGTTTGGAAGCTGGTGGTCGATCATTTTGGAGCCAATGTGTAAAAATAAAAAAACATCCGGAGGAAGATGGACACGCAGAGCTGGACGAACAGCCAAACATACATTTCGGTTTTAATGCAGGCACTGCTGCTAGTGTGTTGGGCTAGGTCAGGGTCTCCAGCTTTGTGTTCTGTCATCTCTGGGTGTTGGTGGGAGTACTGAGCCCCCGTGTGCAGTTACAGCTGCATCCATGAGTGTATCCCCTCAGTTATGTTCTCAGCACTGACAAAGGTTTGTGCGTCGGCTTCATTCACTTCCTCACTGTTCAAAGTACTTGGAATGCCTGTGTGTGTGTGTGTGTGTGTGTGTGTGTCTGGGCTCGTTTCATGCTGTGTGTTTGTGTATGCTCACGTCTCACTGTCTTGCTGCAGTTGGCCACTAATGACTACCTCAGGGACATCGAAGGGAGAACAGAGAGCAAAGCGAGAGGGACTGGTTGTAGGAACGAAGGACAGTCTGTGGAAGAATGACGGCGCTCTGTTATGTGACGCCTGTGAGCGAGCAGCTGGTCTCTAGCCATCGCTTTAACTGGAGGAGCCATTTAGAGACGGTTTCCCGCAGAAACTGTTCTGACACATGTTGGCAGCATTCGGTGACGGTTAAGCTTTTAAATATTTTAGCAGCTTCATACATTTGACACAGACTGGATGCAAAGTCCCCAAAGGTCTGTTTGATCCCTGGATATAGTTTGTTTAATTGGAATCATTCGATGGTATTATTTTTGTGGGACAGTATGAAAAAAAGACCCTTTGTGTGGCATCACAATGTAAACACACTCTCCTTATTAACTGCAGGGGAATCGGTTCGACAAACTCAGTCCTGGCTCAGCTCTTTATGCTCACGTTGTATTTAATAAGTCCTAGAAGCACAACATTGAAGATATTTATGAGTCTGTAATGGGTAAATGTTTACTGTGACTCTGGAGCATTGAGGCAGATTCATGTTTTACGTTTCACAATAATTAGTTAAAGTGAGTCGACGTGGTGGGAAAGGCTGGGCTTGAAGTGACATTTCAGACTTGTTTTCTACAGTTCTCGTCACCTGTCCTCATGTTTTCACTGTATTTCTCTTCATTTTATTTGAGAGCTTTTGAAAACATCTAAATCTATAACAGGCAGGGGGGGCAATTGGCCTCTAATGGCATAAAGGCAGCATGTTTCCACAAGGGGGAGGAGTGGAGATCAAATCAGAGATGACGGGAGAATGAGTGCAATATTCAGCAGGTAGCCAGACACGTTTGAATCGGTGATCCTGTTTCCTGTTAGCCAGATGTTTGTAAAGAGATTATACAGCAGTGTTCTGTTAATGCTTAGTTAACTGTGCTCTAAGTTTAAATAGAGGATTGAGAAGACCTCCTGCATGTTCCTCTGCTCTCCTGTCAGCCCTGTTGTGCTGTACACTGTGACTCATTGACTACACAACAAATTTCATGTTTTTCATAACTTATGAATGATCAGATTCATCTATGAAATGCTGTGGTTACAGCTTCCTAAATGTTTTCAGTGCTGTGTTGTAATTGGCCAGTTAAACCGTGTGATTCAGTGGGGATGAGAATTGATGGCTTCCAGCTGCTGAGTAACTCACTTTTTCCACTGCTGATAACCGAGCGTGCGTGTCTGCGCGCTGTGTTCGTTCCCCTCGGGTCAAGGACGTTCCCTCGCGCTCCTTTTTTCTCCACTAAACTGCTTTCTGTCTGTGCGTGTCAGATTTGGGACATCCGCTCTCTGGAGTGTGTTCATGTCCTGCAGACCAGTGGGGGCAGCGTCTACTCCATTGCTGTCACCAACCACCACATCGTCTGCGGCACCTATGAAAACCTCATCCACGTAAGGCACAGTTTCATTTCCTCTGTCGTTCTTGGCAGTGGCTAAGCCCGTGTCACTGATCCCATTGGACGCACTGATCTCATAGTTGCAAAGGTTTTTCTGTGGATGTTCAGATTACAACCACAAAGCCTTAGCAAGTCTGTCTGACATGACCTGAAGCAGTCCAGCTGGGGAAATTGCTACAAAGCTGTTTTCTGTGTGTGTTTGTGATGATGATGCAGGAGGAAGGATGGTGGTAATGGTGATGTTTGTGTGTCCTCTCCAGGTGTGGGATATTGAGTCTAAAGAGCAGGTGCGGACCTTGACGGGTCACGTGGGGACAGTTTACGCTCTGGCCGTCATCTCCACCCCCGACCAGACCAAAGTGTTCAGCGCTTCCTATGACCGCTCCCTCAGGGTGAGTCCTGTGTGTGTGTGTGTGTGTGTGTGTGTGTGTGTGTGTGTGTCAAGCTGGATGCATTCCACTCAAATACATTTTAGTGCATGGTGTCATTACAGAATTACAGTAGTTTGACATCTTGTCACATATTTTCCTCCCACTCTCGTATCCGTTTGTTTAGCTTAAGTCAAAAAATGAAAGTGGACACAACCATCTTAACCCTGTGCTCAGCTGATGAGCGTCCCTGTCAGCGACGCCCCCTACATGATACAACAGCTGCCGCTCAGAAAAACACATTTTCGTCCCAAAGATGTTAATAACGATGTAATAAATATATACAAGGCTGTGATCGGGATGGGCGGAGCCTGAGTGAGTTCACATGAAAGGAAACGAGATTGCCTGGTGTGGAAACAGGATGTTGTAAAGGGTGACGGGCTGTGACGGACATGGTGGTGGTGGGATAGTTGTCAGTAGTTTCTAACTTGATTTTTATTAGGTGGTTAAAGGGACGTGACACGAGCACTGTGGTTTATCGTAGTGGAACTAGTTTCAGTGCTCTGAGCAGCTGAAAGTTTTGTTTCATATAACGAGCACACTTATCTTTGTAGGATGTGTGCAGATCATTGATTAACAGGATCAGATGAGATCACAGATGGTTGTAGACTTTTTATTTATTTTTAATCTGAGTCGTCTGTGGTCGGTTTAGTAGTGGGCGGGTGTTCTTGACACCACTGGCCCCCACACTCACCTGACCTAAATCCAACAGAGCATCTGTGGGACGTTCTGCTTTGGTCCGTCTGACGCTGTCAGGTTGCACCTCACTCAGCGCTGTCCCGGGAATTCCTGACGACACCATCCCATCATCTCATCCTACGAGTCACGCTGTGCAGGGCCAGACATGACAGCAGCGCTGCGTTTGTGTGTTGTAGGTGTGGAGCATGGACAACATGATCTGCACCCAGACTCTGCTGAGACACCAGGGCAGTGTAACAGCGCTCGCCGTTTCCAGAGGGCGCCTCTTCTCCGGAGCTGTCGACAGCACCGTCAAGGTACGACAGATCGCCCCCACCCTTAAATCTGAGCTCAACCCACCCGCTGCATCAGCGGTTCACCTTGTCACCTTTTTCTGCTTATACCAGCATCTTGTGCGTTTTCAAAACTAGATTATTAGAAATATTTCTTTTTTCATTCTGAAAGCCGATGTATCCCTGTGCGCGTCTCCTGTCTTACTGTGTCTTTTCCCGTCTCCCTCAGGTGTGGACTTGCTAAACGGTCCGTTGGCTCCACAGGCGTCCAGCTCACTTCACCTCCCGTTAACGTTTCCGCGCAGTTCCCGCCTCAGCACGCATTTCTTTGATTGTGATTTACACACTCCTTAGTGGCCTCATCCACCTGTGCATTACAGGGCACAGCGAGACAAAGCTGCCTTACGGTTGCACCACACTGGACTGACTGGACGCTGCACATTAACCCGAGGTGTGGAGAGGACTGCGGCTGTGCTTTTTTTCACACAGTCGACGGTGCTGCCGGCTTCCTGCAGACGAACTTCACCCATGATACCCAACACATACTGTTTAAAGGCTGGCTTCACTACCCTGGGTGGACCCCATGCAGATACCGTATGTTTATTACGTCATCGATGATTTAAGCTTGTATAAGTGAGCAAAAGGCGTTCTTCTGGGCAAAGGCCTTCATCCACGGCGTCACGACTCCGAATGTTTCATTTTAATCATTTTGACAAACCCTCTGCCTGGTTAGCAAACCGGGAGCACTCCACGTGTCAACCTCGTCCAGCAGCTGTTTGTCCAAAGTGCCAGCTAACATTCTCAAGAGTTTTAATCCTGTTTAAAAAAGAAAAAAGGTAAATTGATACTTAATTAAATATCAGTTTATTTCTGTTAAACAGTGAAATGTTTATAGCAGTGTGTGCAATAAAAATATATTTATGAATGATATAGTATTATGTACAGAATCAGAGCTGATAAATCACATCAACCAGATGTTGGGCTGACACCTGAGCCACATGTTGGTGTTTCAGGGCCACAGCAGCACTTTTGTTAGTCCAGCCTGCACATTTTTCCTTTTTTAAATGTCGACTTTTCTCCTCAAACTAGCTTCACTGATTTCTCAACGATGCACCTCGAGGTAAAAACTCAGCCGGGTAGTGCACACCATTCTGCTGCTTACACTCCGTTCACACTCCATCAGATAACTGATCTCAGAGTCCGCCTGAGTAGCTTCATAAATCAATTTCTAAGCAGTCCAAGATAAAAGCGTCTCCCTTTCAGCTGAAGCGTCACGTTGGTGGTCGCCCAGTCCAGTGTTGTGAAACCAGCCTTTCGAAAAACACTTTTTAACGCAGCAAAGACTTTTAAGAGAAAGATCTATAGATTTAGAGTTTTACATTTGTGCCATGATGGAGATGTATTGAGATGTATTGAGAGCAACTCGACGGTTGTAAAGTCGTGTAAGATAACAGAGAGGACGACTCACCCCGGCCTGCAGGGCGGAGCGAGAAGGACGACCTGCGTGCATGCACGTGCCTGTTATTGTCTATACATGAGTGTTTCAATGAGTGCCATATGTGTGGATGAAAAATAAGGAACAGCTGTAATGATGCCTTTTCCTCTCCTCTGTATGTCCCTCCCTCCTCTCTGACCACAGAGTAACACAAACAGTTGACTGCAGTTAACATTAACTCCCCGACGAAAAGGCGCCTGTGCTTTCCTAAATGATGTGTAAGGACCCATATTGGGTTGACAGTACAGCAGAAGGGTTGAAATATTCTTGTGATAGTCGGTGAGATTCAGAGACTAAATCCGAGTTTCACGGGTGTTTAATAGTTTGGCTGCAGCCTCGTGAGGGAGGCAGAGGAAGGGAAGAGAGGAAGCATCTTCACTGGTCACACTTTAAGTGATTTCTTGTATACTTGTAATCATGTAAGCCTAAGTTGATCGTTGATCAATAAAAGTGTTGTACACTTGGAGAAGCGTTCGTCTGATTTATTTGATGAAATAAAGCACCAAAGGACTTGAGGAGGAAATGATCGGAATCCTTTTGGAACGTAGCGTATCATCATATTTCATTCTGTTGCTAAATTAAATGAAAAACTTGGGTTTAATGTAAACTGCTGTTCTGTGTTTTGCGGCAACACTTTTTGTTAGAGTCGTAACTAGAGCAGGAAGGGAGACTGTGACCACGTATCAGATTGGGGTCATTTCTCGTTGGTCTAAGACCATGAGAGTGTTCACCAGCAGAGGTGTGATGTTGAGCAGGCTGCCTGTTTAGCTGTTTTCGCTGTAAAAGTGTCATAAAATCAGCCGTTTTTCAGGACTACTTCTTCCAACATGTGGTAGTTGCTTTTGCTTTACTGTCATCAGGGACTAACAACAGCAAAACACAAATGAAATTAAAACTTTTACAGTTTTTACTGAAAAAGGTCGAGAATGTACATGAATAAAAGATCTAGAATAGCCAATTTGAACTATGAACTGTAAAACTCACCGTGCTCTGCCTGTACAAGCCTTAAATTCCTGGTTTTTCATGTGTTGGAAGAGGGCCGGACAGTGTATGCTTGCAGATGGATGAGAAATTATATATGGAATATAAAAAAACATGCAATAAAACGCTAAAAACACAACAAAAATAAAAAATAATTTTCAAATACACAAGCAAAAGACCAAACAAGAAAAAATGTCATTTTTCTGTATAGCTCCATAGCACTCGCTATGGAGTCGCTGCTTACAGGAACTATCAGGATTTTTTTTTTAGATTGCACAAACTGTTCAAGAGTTACTATAGTTTCAAGAAATGTTGAGAAAACCTGTCGGGTTAGGGCATGTGCAGGTGTCCTGCTGATCCTTGATCCATCACAGCTGATTTAAATGGCTAAATTACCTCCTCAACAGGTCTCCAGAGGCCTGGTAATGAACTAATCATTTGATTCAGGTGTGTTGACCCAGGGTTTGTCTAAAACCTGCAGGACACCGGCCTCGAGGCCTGGGTTAGGGGATAAAGGGTGAGCTGGGATGGCACTCATACCTGTGTCTATAAAAGACTTATAAAAATTACAGTCCAACCTGCAATCGCTCTCAGGCAGACTAAGGTTATAATCGCTGTGTAATTTATAAACGTAGACGGACTTCACACATGTTGCAATCAGTCTGTGCTGGTGTGCACAACTCGTGTCGTCACTTTGCAGGAGGAGGCCTGAGTCAGCTGGTTGCCAACAGGTTGTATTCTGGTTATACTCCTCTACAGGGTTGCTGAGCATCTATTCGTTTTTGTAGTTAAATTGCTGTCATGCAACAACTACATCACAATTTGTGGAGGAATTTCTGGATTTCTATTTTAGATCTATGAGGCTCAAAGCAGACTCTCAATGCAAATAGTAAATGTGAATTTTTGCATATGCAGACAGCAACAGATTTAGATTTTTATCAATGAATCACAGACTGACTCCAACTTGTTGCTGTCTTGAGTCTCCTGGTCTTTGAAGCAACCATTTCAAAGGTATTAACATTTCAAATTTCACTGTCCAGTATTACGGTACTGTTATCTTTCAGAACGAGCGTGGATGTTCACCAGCCTTTACACGAGGTTGGATTACGGTTAGAGGCTGAATGGCTCATTACAATCAATCTTTTTTTAATATTTTTGAAACATTTGCTAATTTTATAAGGTCTCATGCGAATCATAAACAGCTACATTGTGCTCTGCAGAGACTCCTGTCACCAAGAAATAAAAATGCAAACAAAAGGAGGCTGTGAAGTTTGTACAGAACATTTATTTATTCAGAGCAGATGGCCATAAGATGCAGTCACTGCAAGCAAACCACTGTCCAGTCACTACAACACACACGCACTCCCACACACACAGATTTCACACAGTCAATAGCAGAGCAACACATGACACACTCTCTCAAGCATTCGCATACAGTCGCTGCAGAGCAGAGGAGACACCACTCGGGTGTCTGTTCAGATAAGCACAGGCGGAAAATCAAATAAAAACAGTTTGGCTTCATCTTTTGTTAAGAAGAACAAGGGATGAAAAGTACGTTTTCTCCACAGCTTATTTGACCATCTGTGTGTGGGTTTTTTCACCTTAGTAGCCTCACCCCAACGCCCAAGTACCAAAACACACTTCAGAATAATTCCTACGATATGAAGGATGACCAAAATGAGACCTAAGGAAGGATTGAAAAAGGCAAACCTTTATCTCTGATATGATGGCGGATGAAAAAGCGAAAGTGTCTCAGCTGTAAGCTGCACACAGTACAGCCAACCCTCAAAGGTCAGACCACCAGGCATCTGTCGGATGTCACCACAATGACATCTAGTTTGTAATAACAGAGGACAGTTTGGTACAAGATAAAAATAACTCAAGGGGAAAAAAATTAAATTTCATAGAAATATGCACCTACACATCTGGTGACAGCTGGCTCAATCACTTTCAGTAACAATTTACTTAACTAAGCTAAGGAAGATGTAAAAGAAATTGAGCCATTACTGTTTATGACAGGACTATTTGTTGTTGTCCATGTTTTGAGGGATATAGTGGGTTGGGGTAGCTTTTCACTCAAAGCTAGATCAGAAGATTGATACCACTCTCATGGCGTAGCTTAGCAGAACTACCTTCAGCTAACGGTTAGCATAATTAAGCAAACATCTTTTACACAGCGTACATTTGATGCAAAATATCACAAACTCTTAACAGGAATGAAATCTAACAGTCTTGCACAAGTTTAAAATTTCAATTATGTAATTAGAAAAAACGTAGACAACAAAAACGTTAACGATCATCGACCTGGAGATAGTTACACTCAGCATGAAACTACCTCCGGCTGGTTGTTAGCCGCGGTTAGCAAATTTCTTACACTAAAGTTTTAGCTGGAATGAAAACCAAAGAGTCTCGGGCAAAGTTGAACTTGAACTTATATCTCATTGTTCAGTTTATATGATTATCTTAATGAGTTCAAATTGAGCGGACAACATGTGAGACTGTGGTTTTCTGTTTAGCTTAGCTTAGCACTATGAATGTAAACTGTAAAAAAAGAACTACTCCTGCTATGTCAGAAGATAATTGTAGATATCACACATCGATTTTTGTACAAATGAAACAAATCAAATATTCCCTAGGAAGCTAGCTAGCTTTTCCAGAGAGTTTTCAGTCCTTTAATTTTAAGCAAACCTTAACTAACCAGCTGGTATCTGTGGCTTCACTCTGAAAGTGGCATTGATCCTCTCAGCTAACTGGGTAGAACCACGTTTATTTTCTAAAACTTTCTTAAACATTGTGATAATGTAAAACTTAACATGCTAACACAACAGATCCACAACATATTTCTTCACAAAAGCAGGAGAAGAAGCTAAAATGTAGGTATTTTTTTAAAACAGATTTTCTGTCATCCAAGCCAACTGCACACTGATTTCTGTGCCTGGTGTGGTGCCAGGGGCTTTTACAAAAGGGGTTGGGGGGGACCCATATCCTTGAAGTGATTGGTCTGTCTTTAGAATGATGCAGTGGTAGCGGAGCTTCCATGAGGGTGCTTCCTAGAGTGAAATGCCTCTCCTGGTTTTCAGAGAACCGGGGTTATGCTAGTAACTGAACGTTTCATTCAGTCGGCTGAGTTTATGGATTAAAAATCACAACTCTGTGGTGCTGGGGAGGGCAGCACGATTTTCATACCAAGATATCAAGTAAGATGGCAAACTGGAAAAAGAGAGTGATGCCCTTATATTATACATATCCATCTACTGTATTGAAGTCAGACCAAAATCACAAAGCAAGGCACATGTTTCAAAGAAAAACAAAGACATTTAAAACTATACAAAAGATAACAAAACGGAACAAGAATTGCTTATACTATACACATCGCCACACCAGGACACATGTACACATGTAGGCGCAGAAAAAAACAATACAAAATAATAGTAATAATATTAATAATAATAATAAAAGAACACTTCCTGGAAACATCCCAACATGTTATCCTACAATGGTTCATCAGCTCAGACCACTTA
>NC_140599.1:2253299-2488299 GCF_057381915.1 Diplotaxodon limnothrissa | reverse complement strand
ACAACAAATACCTATATTGGACATAAAATGCACAAAACAAAAAACAAAAATTGCCTGAAAAAGGAGTGGCACGAAGAAAACTTATTAAATCCCACCCCTATACTCACTCATCAACAAAAAAAAAACAATAAACTTCCCGCAGCTACGCCCATCATTGCATACAGACCCATCACCCACCCACCCCCGGGCACATACAAGCATCTAAACGGCAGCTTGCAACCAACAATTAGAGCCTTCATAACTGAATACAGAATATATGAATTATAAATTGCCTTACCACAGCTAACAGGCAGTAATAACTACAAGTAACAAACACACATACATATACATACATATATATCTACACACACATGTACATATATGTACATACATACGCACACTTTTTTTTTTTTGGAATCCATACCAGCAATGGTAAGAGAACAGACATTACAGAGCACACTAAAACCCATCATTGAGTATACTGTGACCAGACCAACTGTTTGTAGAGGAATTTAAATCTATGAATATTTTTGCATTGTTTCAATTGTAAACTCAGACTGTTCCAGATTTTCACACCACATACAGACACACAAAAGCCTTTACGGGTTGTTCGAGTTCTGGGTAATTTGAATTCTCCAAAGCCTCTCACATTATAAACCTTTTCTCGAATTTCAAATCTAGTTTGTAAATTTGCCGGTAAAAGTTTAGTAAAAGCTTTATACAAAATTATGGATGTATTGTAATTAACCAGATCCTGGAATTTAAGTAACTTTGCCTGAAGAAAGAGTTTGTGAGTATGATCTAGATAACCAGCCTTGTGAATAATACGCAGTGCTCGTTTCTGTACTGTGACTAATGGATTAGTTGTATTTTTATATGTGTTTCCCCACACTTCCACACAATATGTAAGATATGGAAGAACCAGGGTACAGTACAGAGTACGAAGTGCATCTTTATCAAGGAATTGTTTCACTTTGTTCAAAACTGCGAGGCTTCTGGAAATTTTGGTTTTTATGTGTCTGACGTGGGGTTTCCATGAAATTTTGTTATCAATTACGACTCCCAAAAATTTGTTTTCACTCACATTATCAATTGGTACACCTTCAATGATAATTGGTAATTCTATATTATATTTTAAATTACCAAAAAACATTGCTTTAGTTTTATTTATATTTAATGATAATTTATTTATGTCCATCCCTTTTTTTATTAATTTTATCTCCCTGTTTACGGTCATTACAAGATCAGTATAATCATCGCTACTGAAAAATATGTTGGTGTCATCTGCGAACAGTATGAGTTTAAGTACTTGAGAAACATCAAAAATATAATTTATGTATACATTGAAAAGTTTTGGTCCCAACACTGACCCTTGGGGAACACCACATGTAATACCAAGTTTCTCTGAATGGTAATGCCCTATGCTAACATATTGTTCCCGACCCGTTAGGTAACTTTTTAACCAGTTACCAGCTTTCCCTCGAATACCATATCTTTCCAATTTATCCAGTAAAATTGAGTGATTGATTGTGTCGAAGGCCTTTTTGAGGTCAACAAAAATACCAACTGCATATTTATTTTTATCCAGTGTATCAGTAATTTCTTCTACTGCCTCAATTATCGCCATTGAAGTGGTTCTTTGCGTTCTGAAACCATACTGACCAACATTTATTATTTGATGTTTTTCAAGGAATTTTTCTAATCTTGAATTAAAAAGTTTTTCTAGAATTTTTGAGAATTGAGGCAGTAGAGAAATAGGCCTATAATTGGTAAAACTGTGTTTGTCATTACTTTTATATAGTGGTATTACTTTCGCAATTTTCATTTTTTTTGGAAAACAACCGGACTGAAATGATAAATTACAGATATATGTTAAGGGACTAACAATATTCAGAATAACCTGTTTAACTACAGACATATTTATGTCATGATAATCCATTGAAGACTTACTTTTACATTTTAATGTGATATTTATTACTTCTTGCTCATTTGTAGCTGAGAGGAACAGTGAAAAGGGATTTGATTTTATATTACTGATATTTTCATTTTTATGACACGGGATGTCCGCTGCTAGTTCAGGGCCAACATTTATGAAGAATTTGTTGTAATACCACTAACAGCTAACTGTAGAACATTTAGTAGCAAGGAAATTTCCTGACTGGACTTGTTGCACAGGTAGCGTCCTATTATGGTAGCACACTAGAATTCACTGAGCTCCTGTGAGTGATCTATTCTTTCACGAATGTTTGTAGAAGCAGTCTGCGTGCCCCGGTGCTTGATTTAATACACCTGTCACCATGGAAGCAACTGAAACACCTGGATTCACTACACCTCTCAGGGTGTACTTTTGTGTGTTGTATGTAAAAATCTACACCATTAGAAGTGCATGGTGTGATTGGACCCTTCTTTCTTAACAAAGCCTACTACTTTGATAGACTGGGGGGGAAATGAGATCCCAGAAATGTCTTTATTAAAAACACCAAGTTCTACCAAACACAGCGGACTTCCACAAACAAACACTGGTATGATGGAATCCACTGTGTGTTCCAAGTTGTCATCACACAGAAGATAAACTGGAATAATAAGGACATCATGTTCAAGAGTCGGTCCTTGTTCTGCAAAGTGTGGTTTGAGAGAATATATGGTCTGCTTTAATAGTTGCTAGTGATTATTAGATTATGAACAACTCTCCTAAACACACTTTTAATCCTTCAAAATCATATTTCACTGACGCACTACACAAATAATTTGCATTTCTAACAAAAATATAACAGCAAATCAACATCTAGGCCTACAGTGTCAATCCAAAGGATGTCAAGAAATCTAAGAATAATTTTTTTTTAAAGAAACTGTTTCACCAACAAACTATTTCCTGAAAGGCAAAACAGGAATATCATCTTACACCAAATTTATAAAAATTGAGCTGACACGGTTTGAACAATATATCTAAAATGTCCTTCTGAAGCCATCCATCCATCCATCTTCATCCGCTTTATCCGGGGCCGGGTCGCGGGGGCAGCAGCCTAAGCAAAGAGGCCCAGACCTCCCTCTCCCCAGCCACCTCCTCCAGCTTATCCGGGGGAACACCAAGGCGTTCCCAGGCCAGCCGAGAGATATAATCTCTCCAGCGTGTCCTGGGTCTGCCCCGGGGCCTCCTCCCGGTGGGACATGCCTGGAACACCTCACCCAGGAGGCGCCCAGGGGGCATCCTTGTCAGATGCCCGAACCACCTCAGCTGGCTCCTTTCGATGTGGAGCAGCAGCTGCTCTACTCTGAGCCCCTCCCGGATGGCCGAACTTCTCACCCTATCTCTAAGGGAGAGGCCAGCCACCCTTCGGAGGAAGCTCATTTCTGCCGCTTGTATCCGCGATCTCGTTCTTTCGGTCACTACCCACAGCTCGTGGCCATAGGTGAGGGCAGGGACGTAGATCGACCGGTAAATTGAGAGCTTCGCTTTTACACTCAGCTCCCTCTTCACCACGACGGACCGGTGCAGCGTCCGCATTACTGCAGCTGCAGCCCCAATCCGTCTGTCGATCTCCGGCTCCCTTCTCCCATCACTCGCGAACAAGACCCTGAGATACTTGAACTCCTCCACTTGGGGCAGGAACTCATCCCCGACCCGGAGTGGGCACTCCACCCTTTTCCGGCTGAGAACCATGGCCTCAGATTTGGAGGTGCTGATCCTCATTCCCGCTGCTTCACACTCGGCTGCGAACCGTTCCAGTGTGAGCTGGAGGCCCTCACCCGATGAAGCCAACAGAACCACATCATCTGCAAAAATCAGAGATGAGATTCTGAGGCCACCAAAGCGAAAGCCCTCCGCCACTTGGCTGCGCCTAGAAATCCTGTCCATAAAAATTATGAACAGAACCGGAGACAAAGGGCAGCCCTGGTGGAGCCCATCACCCACCGGGAACGAGTCCGACTTATTGCCGGCAATGCGAACCAAGCTCTTGCAACGGTTGTATAGGGATCGAATGGCCCGTAGCAATGGGCCAGACACCCCATACTGCCGCAACACCTCCCACAGGACACCCCGAGGGACACGGTCGAATGCCTTCTCCAAGTCCACAAAACACATGTAGACTGGTTGGGCAAACTCCCATGCACCCTCAAGTATCCTGGAGAGGATAAAGAGCTGGTCCAGTGTTCCGCGAAAACCGCATTGTTCCTCCTGTATCCGAGGTTCGACTAGCGGACGAACTCTCCTTTCCAGCACCCTGGCATAGACTTTCCCAGGGAGGCTGAGGAGTGTGATCCCCCTGTAGTTGGAACACACCCTCCGGTCCCCCTTCTTAAAGATGGGGACCACCACCCCAGTCTGCCAGTCCACAGGTACTGCCCCTGATCTCCACGCAACATTGCAGAGGCGTGTCAACCAGGACAGCCCTTCTGAAGCAAAAAAGAAAAACACAGCTCATTCTGTGCATTTCAGTTGGAACTGCAGACCATATACTCTCCCTTTGTTATGTAATACAGACATTCTGGTTTGATGATGATGATGAATGGATTAAAACAAAAGACAGACAAAGTTTTCAGTGGGAGAAAAGTTTCCTCACTTATCCAGGTGACTCGTTCAGTCTGTGTGCTGAACTGTAATGACTACGGAGCAATTAAAAAGGAGGGGCGGGTTAGTGCGCAGTGCAGCCAGCACAGCCACGTGAATGGCCCTACACGCTACAACCTACGCAACCCACGACCCCCCCTCACTCACACTTTACATGTTGAGTGATGTGTTGTATGAGACAGTGGGGATAGGGAGGGTCAGGAGGTAGAAGACTATCCCTGGAAGGAGAAAGCCAGCAAACAACCGGCTCAGCAGTCACCCCCATTCCACATAACCCAACAAAGTGAATTCAGGGCCCACAGTGACAATGCCCCGGAGCACCACCGAGTCCACGCAGCAAGTTGAGCAGTAATATGCAGATGGGTCGGAGTTTGAGTTTAATGTTTGATTATTTAATGTTTATTTAATTAATTTAATGTTTTGTGTTCTTCCACACAACTTATGAATCTGTCGCTGCACACCGATTTCTAAGGTAAAGATGAAGTTGCTCTACTAGGTTTGTAACATTTTCTGCACTCTACACAATGATAATGAACACATTAATAAAACAAACGATCTGAAGAGGTTGAAATAGTATATGGATGGTCTTAACCTGTATGACACCCTTCCCAAGCAAACCAGCAGCTTTTAATAGTTGACTGAGAAAATGTTTTTGCATACCGATGTATTATGTCAAGATCTCCATCGAAATCCAAGAGCGACTCTACTTTTCTGTCCTCTCCATCAGGTTCTTCAGTGGCTTGTTTGACTGTTTGGCTGGTTTCACTTTCATGTTTTAAGTCACTCCCTGGCTCGTCACATCTTTCTGCCAGGATCACAAACCTAGACATGAAGACTGAAAAGTACACAAGTATACATACTGAAAAAACACATATTCAGTACAAGTTTAACAATCAGATGATTTGCATTTTGACATGTTTTGAATTTGAATTTTCAAATGACAATTTTGACATTTTATTTCGCTCAGGTCTTCATCTTAGCAGCTTCGATCAATTACCAAGTACAAAAATGTCACAAACAAGTGAGTAATGCTTTACCTTTTTGTCATTTAAAACATGTACATACTATAATTATATTAAAAACACTGATTTGGTCATTGTCACGTTGTGGACAACGGATTCTGTACACAGCAGCAAAAATAAAGCACAATGAACAGTGAACTGCCACTGAGGACTGGCAGTTTGACTAAAATCACTCCAAACACTTTCATAATAGTTGTCATGTTTTCTTTTTGTGATTGTTTTTCACTAATTATAAAAAATCAGAATGAGCTGAAACTTCTGGGAGAACAAAAACAAAGTTTAACAGGAAACGTATTCTTAGTCACAACAACCTACAGCTTCAGTATTATGACGCTGTGACAGTGACATCATTATACACACCAGGTTGACCAACGTTGTTGAGGTGTGTCATAAGGTGGCGTCCACCGGGACGGAGCATGTGAACATCTGACAGCACAGTCTCATGATGGAAACTGATTTCCTGCATGGATGATCAAATCTAATGCTGGAACTGAAGATCAGTCACCTGCTCACCTGAAAGAAGCGCGAGTTTAGAGACAAAGCAGGGTTAACAGGCTCTGGTTAACTCGGACAGGGAAACTGAGCCGAGCCAGTGTTGCCAACTTAGCGACTTTTTTTTCCAAAAAGCGACTAGCGACAAATCTGGCGACTTTTTCTGGTGTTCTTGGAGACTTATTTATGACGACTTTTTGATGTGAAAGGGCGTGTTGCTCTTACTCTCAACAAGCAGCGGGTGCTGCCGTGGGCACCTCACCCGTGCTAAAGCGCTCACGGGCGGAGGATAGTCCTCCCCCCGCTGCAGGAGATGTTCACATCTGTGAGTCCGAACTGCAAATGATGTCACTTTTGCCGGTCCAAACCCGGATAGAGGATCAGGGTTGGAATTGTGGCATTAAAAAACAATAATTGCTAAAAGAAATTTAATTTGTAGTTCTAAATAAATTCTAACTGCATTTAGGACGTTTTTTACTCACTTTGTCTCTTCCACGATGTTATTTCTCTCTCCAACAGCGTAGGTTACAAATACATTAGCATGACCAATTATACAAATTAGGTGATGACGTCATTTAGCGACTAGTAGCGACTTTTTGGACAGCCAATAGCGATTTTCCTTACGGAGGAGTTGGCAACACTGAGCCGAGCCCCACAGCAGCCGTTCAAACCTAATCAAATGTAGCTGGCATGCTCACGGCAGCCGAGGGTGGACACTACTGACAGGCAGCTTTCTCACAGAGTGAACAGAACCAGAGAGACTGAGGTTCAAACTTAATGCTTTGCATTGACAGCATTAACGCTTATACGTCATCCAGCAGCGGCACATGACTGCTGAGGTGGAGGGGACCAGGCCACGCTGCCCACGGTCACACTGGGAAAGATGGAGATCACGTAAAGAAACGTGATGAAGAGGCCTGCCGATGACTACAAACGGGCATAACATTAGGACGTCACGTACAGCAGCTGTTGAGAGGCGAGCTCAACCCGAGAACTGGATCCCTGCTGTCTGGACACGGCACATCTAAAATACATTTACTTTATTTATTTTTTAAAAAATGGGGAGGGGTGACGTTAACTCACCAGCAGCGACGCTGTGCTAAACGGCCACGACAGTTGACCCGGATGGAAACCCTCCCCCGCGCCTGCAGCGCCATCTGCTGTTTCTATACTGTCGTTTCTGTTTGTGCGTGTAAAATAATTGTTGCAAGAACAAATGTTGCATTTTGAGGGGGAAATTATTTTGAGCAAACAAAACTCATTACTGCGTCCAAGAAATGCCTTTCAGTGTTTGCTATGATTCACACACACACACAGAGTCCCTGTCACTCAGTCGTTGGCGTTTGTTCTTGCTCAGATCTCTGCAGACTAGGGTTGCCAACCGTCCCTTAAAATACGGAATCGTCCCGTATTTCGAAACAAAAGTACACGTCCCGTATTGAGCTAATAAGGGACGCACTTTGTCCCGTAATACAGTGAGAATCAAAAGTAGTCTATAACTTTTAATGGAATTAACACTTTGTTTGAAAACATAATTCCCAGCCCCTCTCCTGCTTTGTGACCAATGAGCTGACAGCACACTTATGACAATTCGAGTATGACAATTCAGATTACCGCTCATCTCATTGGTCGATGAAAGGTCGCTTGCGGAGAAAATACCGGAAGACAACAGATGACCACAACAAGAAGCATGGCCAACAGGGGAACAAACGCCGACTCTGCGGTGCAAGTCTCGGATGACAGTACACCTAAAGCTGGGCAAACACTGTGCGATTTTTTCAGTCACGTTATTCAGCTCCTGCTCAAACTGCACGATTGACTCGCAGGGGTTAGAAGTTCGTATGTCACGATGTACTCTCACACTATACCGCCCGATGCTCTGATGCGACCTGAGAGCTCACACTGTGCCTCCATAACATGAAGGTTATAACAGAAAATCTGTCGCGCTCTCCCTCTGTCTTTCACTCACACAGACACACCACCACCATCAACTTTGCTAAATTGCTAATGAAAAACATTGATCAGGCAGCTGTGATTGAGCAGCGATGTAGATCCAACTATTTTCACGGTTGTTGTGGTCGTGATCATTTTGTGATGCCACATCGAAAAGGCTCGGATGAGCTTTCCAAAGTTCTACAAGTTGTGCCTCCATCGCTTGTGTCCAGATCACACGCTGCACTGCCGTGCTGCTCCGTCTTTTTCACCAACGTTTACGTTTGCGCGTGAGCAGTGTGAGCCCCTGTGGTGAGACCCTCACGAGCGATTGATGATCGGGAGCTGGTCGTGAGGTGTTAATCACTTCTCGTTACCCCACGTATACTACACGATGCATGATGAAGGCCAAAATCGGTCCGATCACTCAAAAATCGGCTCAAAATGGGCCAAAAATCGCACAGTGTGAGCCCAGCATTAGAGCAGCAATGTTTGTTCCCCTCAGAGAAAGGGAAGAATGGGAAAAGGAAAACACCTGGCTGGAAAACGTTAATATGGGCATGTGCAGTGAATATCAGCGCTATGTGGCCAGAAGTGTGATAATATAATTTATTTTGTGTAATAAACAACTGCAAGGATAGATGATTACAACAAATTGATGACTAATACATAAAAGTAATACATAGATGAATAATGATGATGAGTTATGATGCATAATCATGGGAACAAGCGGGTTTACAAACAGGAGCAGCTGATTAGCATTAGAAAAGCTGAAATTGTCATGGTCCTGGGCCATGTGGGCCCAGTATTCTTAGTTTTCATGTATTTTTGTATTTTGTTCTTTATTTAGGCCATGCTTCCTGGGTTGATCTGTTACGTTGTTCCTTATGTGTTTTCCCTTCGTGACTCTTACCCCCTGTGTGCCCCTCTGTGTATTTATGAGCCCTCGTCTCTCTTTGTGTTTTATTCTATGTTTTCCCCAGCCCGTTATGTCTGCGTTCTCCCCGTGCTCTCTCTCCTCCTGTTTGAACCTCTGTGTACTTCCTGTTTTACTTTGCCCATCTCCCATCAGTGTTACGTTCACTCCTGCCGTGTCTTGTTATGATTATCAGTGTCACCTGTGTTCCCCGTGTGCATCCACTTCCCCTGATCATCCCTCATGTGTATTTAGTCTCTGTGTTTCATACAGTCTGTGTCGCGTCGTCTGTGTTCCCACCCCCTGTGTTCTGTATTTCCAGCCATAGCCTTTCCATAGTTTGTCCAGTTTAGGTTTCTGTTGAGCTACTACTCATATGCTGCCTTCACTCTGTTTTGTTCCTTTCATCAGCCATAATAAAAGGCTCGCTTTTGTTTAAATCCACTCCTGCATCCTCGCTTGTGTTCGCACCTGGGTCCACCATACACATTCCCGCACGGTCTGCCTCCGCAGACCGTGACAGAAATAATACCTCAACTGAAGCCAATTGTACTAAATGCACTAAATGTGCACTGTTACAAGAATATTTTTCTTTCTATTGTTTTCTATTATTTTAAGTTAAGCAGGACAGAGTGCTTTTAAAGAAAGATTTACTTATATTCTCAAAAGTTAAGCATGACAGGCTTCTGTTTAAGAAAGAGACCTGTTTTACTGTGTTAATGTTGTCATTTTGAGCTAAAAATAAATGGCTAAATGATCATTTGTTTCACATGTGTTCATATCACAAAGAATAGAATATGCATCTACTTAAATCAACTTCAAGTCAAATGGTTAAAAAAATAATTTCACACACAAAAAAAGAGCTAGAAAATTCACCACACTGGGAAGGGTGAAGACAACTGGGTCGCCCGGCCCTGGCCACGAGGTGTCCCTTATTTATTTTTCAGGGAGTTGGCAACCCTACTGCAGACCTGCTCTCAGTGTGTCGCTCCCTCTCTTTAAACAAAGGCACAATAATAACAAGCTGGCTTTAAATTATTAGAACCAACTGCTGAAGCAACCTAAGGGATATATACAAAACAAAAAAGAAACAAAAATCTAAAAGGCAATGCGACTCTTTAATCAGTAGAAGAGCTGGCACAGTAGCTATAAGTGTTTTTGTGTGAGTGTGTCAGAGACAGAGCAAGCGTGTCTATGTGACCAAATTATTTATTAAGCTTTAATTGGACTCACACTTTACTGCAGACGTCACCGTTTCAATTCATGTCATCACCGAGGAATAAGTTCAGGAATCCAGTGGAAACAAAATGAAGCATACACATGGACGGGAAGGTTACACATATAGGTCAGCACTAACTACCAAATGATCGAATGTTAGATTGCATGAATGAAGTAATTTGTCTTCTAGCAGTTTTCCTGTTTAAGGGCTTTTATATGTTGTGTCTAACTTGTCTTCAGAAGAATTCAGTCGTAGCTTAAAGATAATTCAAAGACAGCATATTTCTAATGTTTTTCTTAGCATTTCATTAAAAGGAGCAACTTTTTGTACTCCAAAGCAAATACAGCTTCTTGTTTTTACATCAAGTTCCAGGGGAGATTCAAGGATCAGAGGTAGGGATGGGTATCGCTTAGGTTTTATCCGATACCGGTGCCAAACCGGTACTTTTGAGACGGTGCCGGTGCTTAAACGGTGCTCAAACCGGTGCTTAAAGAATGGAGAACACAAAATTGGTCCAAAAACCTCTCATATTCAGCTGTTTTTTTTGTAAAAAGATAACAATGTTAGCCTTTTCTGCAGCTATAGGGCATATATGGTATCACTCTTGGCTGGAAGCAGTGCTTAATCAATGGAAAAAACACAAACTCTGTCCAAGAACCTCTCATGTTTAGCTGTTTTCCACTTTTTCTTTGGTCATTTTAGCCTTTTTGGCCAGGGTGAAGGGAGCATCTGCCATCAAACAAGAAGACAGCCGCATGTAACTACGAAGGTGTTTGCTAGTTCACCTTACATGCATTAATGTAATAACGTGGTTAGCCTACTCAACGTAAATTATACACGAACAACATTAAGCTACTCACGCAGAGAAGAACGGCTGCTGCTGCCATCATCATCCGTCATCCTTTCTGCTACACTGGCAGGGCTAGGGACCAGGACTCTCCTCTTCAGGTTTTTGGGGGATGTTGCTAACTCCGGGTCCGATAACAGGCACCACACCCGCAGTAGATGTGCTCGGTGTGAGGTCTCGCAGCAAGCTATCAAATACGGCGCATTTTTCGGCTTTTAAAAAAAAGCGCTATGCGTCGCCAGGTGTTTCATCGGATTTGAGGTGTTACCTCCTTTGCACAGTATCACCTTAAAGCACTTGTTGCAGGCTGCTGCATATTTTGCTGTGAAGTACAGCCAGACTTTGACCGCTTCGCCTTGGACATTTTTAATCTGTAGCTCTGCTCTAAAAGAACGTACGTACCTGGACCCGCCTACTATCCTCAGAAACGTAAAATGATTGGCTAGAATTCAAAGTGTATCACATCTCAGGAAAAAAAAGCACCGAAATAAAGCACCGAAATGTGCGCTGCTTTTCGGTCTGGTTACTACCGTTTATGTCAGAACCGGTGCCATCATGGCACCGGATACCGGTACCCATCCCTAATCAGAGGTTTGAGGTGCTGAGCACCCAGAGAGCTGCTCAGCCAGGCAAGATCAACTTTACTCGTCACGATGAGACTTCTTCCCCGTCTCTGTCAGTCCCTGCATCCTTAAATGTCTCCAGTTGTCCCGAGTTCCCTCTGACTGTCTCCTTGGTGCATTTAAACCTGTTCCTCCCTGTCCTCGTCGTCTGTTGTCCTCGTCTCCATTATCAGTCATCATAATTTTAGCATCTCTGTGCAGGTCTGCAAATTTCTTTATTAAATCATAAGATTCTTAAAATCATCAAGTCTCTCTGTGCCTGGGTCCTCGTCACAAAACATGACATCACTGTTTTGTACATTTTAACACAATTTAATCCCACATTTGTGAAAGAAAAGAAAAACACTGTAACAGTCTGTAACAAAACCATCAAATCAAATAAAGGTTATTTAAATGCTGCAAAAGAAGAATGGATTGGAATAAAAAAAATATCCTAACCTTAATTACTGCAGGAGAATAATGAATGATGCTCATAGTGAGTAAAAAGTAAACTGAGTGCATTTTTTGGACAGAGATTCACTTTTAATATGTATGTATAATACAATACAGATACATAAAAATACACTCCAAAAACAGAGTCCTTGAAATGTACAAATGTACAAAATATTGAGAGAAAAATTATAAAAACTGGAGGCAACTTTGCCTATGGTACAATGTATGAAAAGATCTTTACTGCAGATACTACTATGGCTCTGCAGATTTTTTATTTTATTTTAACCTACGTCGCCTCACCTTGAGGTTCGCAAATCTGTCTATCACTTTTTGGTGATCAACTCTCTCAAGCAAGTTAACAGTTTGTTTTGCCTGTCACTGTTCCCTATCTGTTTCCTTATCTGGTTCTCCCTGACCTTGTACTTTCTCCCTCTTGGGACTAGAGTTGGATGTCTCGAGACCGGTCTTGGTCTCGAGACCACTTTTACGTGGTCTTGGTCTCGTCTTAGTCTCAACGGACTTTTGTCTTGGTCTTGTCTTGGTCTCGACGTACTTTTGTCTTGGTCTTGTCTTGGTCTCGATGGACTTTGGTCTCGGTCTTGTCTTGGTCTCGCTGTCTCGGTCTTGCTGTCTCAGATCAACATAGTGGTCGGGAGATTTGGAGTCAACAGTATCCATGACACACAACGTAACGTTCGATAATGTATCATGCGCTAAAGCTTTAGCTCTTGTTACGAGTTCAAAATATTGGGGATGGAGACAAGATGAAAAACCAAAAGAACAACACTGGTCCGGTCGGGTTCAGTCAAACAATGATTTTAATGATCACACGCGTGGGAGATGGACACTGTATGCAGACAGCATCAGATCTCACCTCAAAAAACACATCTCAATAGTTTTATGAAATCAGGGTATTAGAACGCCCCTTCATGCGTAATGACAGGTGGAATACAATCAATGTTGACAATTTTGTTTAACACAGAAAAATAACATTGTCTCCTTCCCGAGGCCAGGCACAGCCTCCCACCCGGCTCTTGGAACCAACCGTCCCCGCTGAGACACAACATTGCAGCTACAAGGATTTCCAGTTTGATTAAAATGATCACAATATGCTGCTCTGGCACAAATGTATAATATTAAATGAATATTGTTTAAATGACTACTGCTTAAATGATTATTGTTTAGGTGAACTACCTCTACTTAAACCAAAACAAGAAATATATAACTGAACACAAGATCACAAAAAATAACCTCATATCAGTGTTATGTAAGCGTGTGCGGCCTTCCATGCTCAAAACCTTTCCCCGCCATAGATCAGTTCAGACATAACGCTGACTGTAGCTCTTAACCCTTTATCGGCTTTGAACACAACTCTATAATGAGCAACAAATTGCAATGTGTGTGAGATGATCATGGTTACACCTGCAATGAAAAATCACTTTATTCTGGTACCTGTAAGCAAAAGATTAATCTAACGTTATAACAATCACTGTAATCCAAAGGGTAACGTAAGGTCAAAAACTTCAATAAATGTTTAATGCAAAGCTGATTATATGATTCTAATAAACTAATAATGTCATATTAAAATAATGATGAATCAAGAAAAGAAAAACATCCCCTTTATTATTCTACAATTCCCTCTGATGACCTCTGGAGAATCCAGAGGTCACAAAACTAACAGTTGTGTCCTTCCCCGGCCTACACATTCACTTCTACATTCATCATGGGCATCATGGACATCGGAGTGATCCCTCTGCGGTCCACTGCCTTCACAAACATACTTTCAAACACTCTTCTGGCACAAGGAATGAGACAACAACAACAAGTAACCATAATACCCACCACAACAGACAAAAAGAGCACGACCGAAACAATGAGCCCCTTCCACCGTCCGAACACTGAGGTCAGCCAGCCTTCTAACGGATTATCAATACCGGAGTGATCATGCATAGTTTCAGAAAGACTCCTTAGGCCCTCCAAGGCCTTTGTCACCGAACTATCTGGAGCAGTGTTGTTTGGAATGAAAGTACAACATTGATCGCCAAACATCGAGCAGACCCCCCCTTTTTCCGCCAATAACATATCAAGGGCCATCCTATTCTGCACTCCCATTAACGATGTCGGACCCACCTGCTCCGCCAACCCCTCCATCCCGTCTCTGGTAAGGTTAGAGAGCCTCAGTACATTGTAATGAACATAATTAATCCTATCTACATTCTTGTTTGGGGTCACTGGAAAGAAAGCAGAGATTAGTGGAATATTTTCAAAACCGGCTGCTATCTGATCAGCAAGTTTAAATTCACTTGGAACCCCCCTGGGCACTCCAATGGAGTCAATCCAGGTGGGGGAATTCATCCTAGGGTCTTAGGAATGTGTGCCGAGAATTCCTCTCTTCCTCAAAACATGTCTTTTACGCCTGGCTGCCAATGTGCGTGTATTGTGTTGAGAGATTGTTTTTACCTGATTACCAATTAACATAAGTGGCGCTCCTAGTCTCACCATCGCGCACGTCCCCACGCTCCCAAGAGGAACACGTACCAATAGAGTCCTGTGTCTGCAATAGTAATACAGCCCGCTCCTAGCCCAAGTCCCAATTAGTGTGGATGCATCACTCACATTGTTGGTGGTCCTCCCCGTCCGGGTGACCGAACACCAACTGGGGTCAATGTCCCCCAACTGATATTTAACTTTATCTGTGGAAAACGTAAAACACGTATAATTATCTTTCCTGGGCACAAACGGCCCTGCTCGTGTGAGTTTGTCAATAGGGGGAAATAGACTAGACAACATAGTGCAGTTCCCCATATTCACAGCTCCTCTAGTCATTCGCAACATACAATCATAGCCCCACTGATCATCTGGATGCAGCGGTGCAGGCTCTGTAAATAAACGCGGCCTTGCGGAAGCGCAAGCTACACAATTTGACACTTTTTGTTCTCTAGCATTTTGAGCCATCCAGTCCAGCCAGATGTTACTGTCACTGAACCCGGTGGCGCGTTCAATCAAATCTTGAGGTTTTAACATGCTGTAGTCTACCGACACTACTCGCCGCTCCTTTGGTTCGTGTTCTTCTCGTGCAGCCACCGACGACCCGCTTCCCTCTTGCCCTGTAGAAGATACAACAGAGCCTATAGAATTAGAAATCACGTGAGTTGTCGTTACTTCTCTACCTAACGGCACGGGATTAGTCTTCTCTAGGAAATTAACTTTAATTAGGCTTTTTGGATCCACCCCCGCTGTTTCCACCCCCAAGATTAAATACATAGATTGTTTTCGACGCCAATTCCCCAATGACAAGGTTAACGGATTTTTAGATGTGCTAAAATCCCTCTGAAGTTTAAGCTCATTTTCTGGTCCTGATTCTAACGGTTCCCAATTTTGCCCAGTGTAACCCCTTACCTGATCCCAGTTACGGCACCAGGTGTCATAAGGCCGATTTCCCCTTTCACAGTGCGTGCTCACTGAATAATCCCAACAGATCCACACATTATATCCCCTCCAGCTGCTGCCGACGTCCTTACAATCAAAGACATCACACAAATCAAACGTAAAGAAAGTTGTGGAGCCGATAACATAATCTAATTCTAAACCACCATATGTGCTGAGACACTCATCCTTTTTACCAGAGACCTCGCGCTTCGCTCTTGCCCGTGGCTTGGAGTCACTAAGGATCACGTGTGGTGTAACTGGTGTATCAAACAATGCTGGGCTGGCATGGCCTCCGTGCTCAGACTGGTTTCCCGGGCTGGTCTGCAACGAATAAATCAAAGAACATATAGCGGTGATTAATACCATGATCAACATCAAGCTTACGATATTTTTGAACATTGTGGTATCTTTTGAAACTTTTCTCTCAACACGAGTGTCTGATTGTGGTGGTATGGTTATATATATATGTGTTTATAGTGTAGCAAAAAGTTCAACGCCCCTGTTTTAGATGCTTAGTTGGGTACCGCTCCTTTTCGTTGGCGCGGCGACCTCCTCCTAGGCTGCTCTTCTTTCTTCGGCCTTCTGGGTGGACTACCAGTCGGCCCGTTGCACAGGTATGAGGGATTATTCTGCCTCTCAATTTCACCTGCGTTGGGTGGAGATTGATCCTTTTCCACCAAGCCCTCATGCGCGGGTGCGCACTGCGTCCAGTGGTACCAGGTGTCGCCTTTCCCCTTCAGTTGGACCGCTGTTGCCGTCCGAGCCGACACCTCATATGGACCCGTCCAGCGAGGTTCCTTCCACTTGCGTTTGATGACTTTCAACCAGACTGCCTTTTCGTCCGGGACCTCTCCTCCTGCTGTGGGCCTTTCACAAGCCACCTGTTTTGTGAAACTGGATACAAGCGCCTTTAACTCGTTCCAGTAATCCGCGTGTGACCGGTTCCCTTTTGTGTCCTGTCCCACCGAGCCCACCGTCCAGGGTGCCGGAAACTGTCTCCCGGTTTGCAACTCGTATGGTGTGAAACCTGTGGATTGATTAACAGAACATCTTATGGTCATCAACGCAACCGGCAGGGCTGCGACCCAATTTAGCCCTGTTTGCGCGCAAATTTTTGCCAATTTGTTTTTCAAATTTAGATTCATTCTTTCTACTTTTCCTTGAGACTGAGGATGATAGACTGTTCCAAATTTGTGCTGGACGCCCAGCATTTTTTCTACTTTTGCCAAATCTTGATTTTTAAAATGGGTTCCATTATCTGATCTGATTCGTTTGGGGAACCCATGACGAGGAATATAATGATTAATTAAACACTTAATGACAGTCTTAGCATCCTCTTTTTTCGTAGCCCACGCCTCTGGCCAGCCGGTCAGAGCGTCTACACACACCAACAAATATCTTACACCACCAGGCCCGGAATCAATCATATCAGTAAAATCAATCACAATCTCCTCTCCCGGCCTCTCAGGGAGCCGAAACTTACCCAACTCCGGTTTGACCGCTGGCTTGGGATTGTGTGCCCCACAGATTAAACACATCCTGGCTTTTTCTCTTATCATTCCTCACAGCTCAGGATGCCACCAATGACACAAGTTCCTCTCCATTTGGGCTATTCCCACGTGGGCCAGTCCGTGGGCCTCATCCACCTTCTGTTCTGCCATTTTGGCTGTCAACACGGGGCGTCCGTCTGGTCCCCTCCATAAATGTCCATCCTGCCAAGCTCCTTTTTTCTTCCACACCCCCTTTTCCTCTGGGGATGCCTCCTCTTGGGCCTGTTTGACTTCCTCAGTCAGGTCAGTAGATATCTCCTCTTCTGGAGTTACCTGTATCATTTGTCTTCGTCCTTTGTAGCCTGCAGCCTCCTTTGCGGCTTCATCTGCTTTCTGGTTTCCTTTTTCCACCATGCTGGTTCCTTGAGTGTGAGCTTTGCATTTTATGATACTCACCTCCTCCGGGTCAGCCAAGGCCTTTTCCAGTTCCTCCATTTCCTGTTTGTGGCAAATGGGTGCATTGGTTGCTGTTCTGAATCCTACTCTTTTCCACTGAGGCAGTTCCACATGAGCTGCTCCAAATGCATATGCTGAGTCGGTGTAGATGTTCACTCTTCTGTTCTTGGCTAGTCTCAAGGCTCAAGCTAGGGCTATCACTTCAGCTCTCTGGGCCGACTGCTGTCCCTCAATCTTTCCTGCCTCTTTGACCTGATACTCTCCTTCTACTCTGCAGACTACCGCATACCCTGCTTTCAGTCCTTCTTCGTCTCTGTGGCAACATCCATCAGTGAACCAGTCCTCAGCTCCAGGTATGGGTTCGGCTTTCAGGTCCTCTCTAATCTTTTCCTCAACCTGTGCTCTTTTGACGCAATCATGTGGTTCCCCTGTTCCCATTAGATCTGCCATGTTAGTTCCTTCATGTGTGAATGTCAAATTTGGGGCCTCTAAGACTTTGCTCAGTCTCTGTTGTGCCCGTGGTGACATACAAAATGCTTGTGAATTCACGTATGCCACTATGCTATGTGTAGTGAGTATTTTTAGTGGGTGGTCTCTCACTACATATGCTGTTTTCTGAATGATTCTGGCAACCCCTGCTGCGTGTTGTGTGCATGTGGGGTGCTTTGCTTCAGTTGGATGTAGTTTTATGCTGACATACATAAGCACATCCCTCCTCCCCCCTTTTTTCTTAAACAACACCCCGTTCACAACGGAGTGTGTTTCAGAAACATCTAAATAAAATGGCTCATCATAATTGGGCGTGGCCAGATCAGAAGCCCTTGACAAATCCTGTTTTACCCCAATAAATGCGGCTTCAGCGTCAGGCGTCCAAGGCAACTCAGCCTTAAGGTTTCGAACGCCAACTTGCTTCATCAGGCCCCTTAAAGGGGCAGTTTTGCCTGCATAGTCTGGAATAAACTGTCTGCTGTAACCTGTCAAACCAAGAAAAGAAAGCATTTCTCTCACAGTTCGCGGTTTCGGGTGTGTTAGAATTTGGTCTCTGTGTGTGTTCATTAGACCCACTGATTTGTGTGCGATTACTCGGCCTAAGAAAGTTACCTCAGGTCGAACTAACTGCAGCTTCTCCTTACTCACTTTAAAGCCGCTTTCAGCCAACTTTTTCAACACGACGAGCGACGCCGCTGTGCAATCCGCTGCTGACGGGGCTGCAATGAGAAGATCATCAACATATTGTATTAATGTACATCCATCAGGCAAACAACATGTTGACAGGGCTTCTTTGAGCACCTGATTGAAAATGCCTGGAGAAAGTGCAAAGCCCTGTGGCAGACGTGTATATCTGAGTTGCTGACCTCTGTATGTGAATGAAAAAATGTCCCTGAGTGACTCATGTAGAGGAAGACAAAAGAATGCATTTGCCAGGTCAATACACGTGAACCACTTCTGGTCACACGTTATAGCTGATAATGCTGTGTATGGGTTTGGCACAGGTGTAGTGGTAGAGAGCAGTATTGCATTAATGGCTCTCAGATCATGTGCCATTCGGTACTTTCCTGAACCCTGTTTTTCCACTGGTAGGATTGGTGTATTCCACAGTGAGTGTGATGACTCTAACACTCCGACCTTTAACAGGCCTTCAATTGTTTCTGTGATTCCTTCCTCTGCTTCAGGTTTGTGTTTATATTGTGGTCTGTTTATTGGTGTGTTTGTCTTAAGCTGGAACAGGACAGGAGAACACTTAGCTAGGCCAACGTCCGTGGGCCCTTTTGACCATAGACTGTCAGGGAGATTTGACAGTTCAGCAACTGCATCAGGATGGTCTACCCTCTCCTGACCATATGTTTTGGGAATTTCTTTATGCTCCAGAATCACTGTATCATTACAGACGCAAGTTATGCGATAAGTTTTGCAATTTGGTGCATAAGACAAGTTTGGAATTTGGGTGCTCTGCCAACCTGTGTCGTCCAGTGCCTGCCTGACCATTGGACCCAGATCCCCCGCTCCATGACCCTGACGGACCGCCAATGTAATGTGAGGAGTCGACTTTTCTCCCACATTGTACCAAGGCAGTTGTTCATCAGTTAATTTCACAGCCGCGGCTACACCTTCTGGTCCAATGTAAATGTTGTGTGTTTGCACATTCCAAGTCTGACCGTCAAGATCAGACTGGAATAAATCACGATAGGTGTCGTCATTATCTTTATCATAAAACAGTGTGACATGGAAAGGGTCGCGCGGAGGGGAGTAAACCGCCAAGCTCATTATCCAGTGTTTCCACAGCTGAAATTGCCTCAGAATGTCTTCTTCGACTAGTCTCCCCCAGTAAATGTCAACATTTTCTCTTTCACAGTCTTGAAGCAGATATTGAGTCTTTGAGTGTGACCCCAGGCACGGGAAACGCTGTCCCCCTGGCAGAGTAACAGATAGTCCATCAGCTGAGCACATGATCGTAGCCCCCAGCTTCACGAGCAGGTCCCTGCCCATGAGATTCACTGGTGCTTGTGATGACACCACGTATTCGTGTTTCAGAGTCTGTTTGCCCAGCTTTGTCAATGCTGGATCAGTCAGCGGCAGATTCATCGGGTTCCCGGAAAAGCCCACAACGTTGACTGTGTGGCAGGATAGTGTTGCACTGTCTGGTGCTGCTTTCAACGTTGAATATGTTGCTCCAGTGTCTACTAGAAAGGGCAACTCTGTACCCTCCACAGACATTAACAGCATGGGGTCTGCCGTCTCCATGCTGTTTGGTCCCTCCGGGCCCCTTCAGTACTGTTCTTCCTCCCAGTCCGCCACTGGATACTGTGCGGCTGGTGCTGCGCTCGGGTTTGGGGCCTGGTATGCTCCCCTGCCCCCATCTCCTGCTCTCGGAACTCCACGTGCCTGAGGTCTGTTGTTTCTTCTTTGATAGCTTTGACGATTTTCTGGGCATTCTCTGCTCCAATGACCTTCCTCTCCACATCTCCAGCAGACATTCCAAGGGGCATTGCTGGGATTCCCTGTGTTACGAGCTCTTTGTACTCCCCCCGCTGAGCCACCACGCCCTCTGTACGATCCACCGGTTCCCCAATTCCCTGTGTTTTGGTACTGCCTTGGTGCATTGACGGGTCGCCTGTCCGTAGTCCAGGGACCTGGGCCACTATCTGACCATTCGGGCCCAGGGCGAGGCTGGGGCCCCACTACCATTATTTTCTTTGCATTCTCTTTTTCTTCTTTCTTTTTCTCCCCGGCTTTGTTTTTGGCTTCTGCCAATTGTAATTTAAGCAAGTACGCTTGATCCTCCTCCAACTCCTTTTTCTGCTTGTTCGCCATGTCCTGCTCCAGCTGCAACCGGTGTGAAACATGTCTTTCCCACTGCACCGAATCTGCCACGGCAAAATCTGGATTTTTCTCTAGATCAGCTATGACCTGGTTGGGCAGCCCTGCCAGCACCGCCGAGCGAAACCAAGCGCGATGTTCACCTTCTCTACCTGGATGAGTCCCTGTTTCTGACAACCACTGATCCTTGGCCTTTTCTAAAAACTCTCTAGGTGTGTTTTGGGGATCCCAAATTATTTTAGGTATAGCACCAGTGTTAGGGGTTGGGTACTTTTCACGTACTGCGTCAGACAAAGCACATTGCACCTCAGGATAAGACAGATCATTTGCATAGCGAGTTGTGCGGGCTATGGCCTCTACGTCTGCTAGCCCACCACCGAGCATACACCTCGCAGCGATAGCTCGAAAATCACCTATCGCAAGCTCCTCCCCCTCTGTTAATCTGCCTAGTTCTCTTAACCACCTCGCTCCTCCTCCAGTTATAGGTGGAAGTTGTTTAACCAATGCCTCCAAATCTCTTACTTTGTATGCGCGGTACACTGGTTGGTTTTTTGTACCCGCCACTAAAGGCAGATTATACTGAGAACACGCCGCTTTTTGTTTTTTGCTCACTGTTTCACTCTGTCCCATTTTACCTTTACCTTTTAAGGTCTTAAAAATGGTCCTCCTCTGTCCCTGCTCACCTTTGACCTGTCTAGATCTAAGATTCCTAAGTGTACTTGGCTCTGACGTGGCTCCTCCTTTTTCTCTGTCTTCGTCGTCGTTCTCCTCCTCTGAAGAGGATGACTCGTTGTCGCCCTCCTCTTCTGATATCCCTTTGTATATCTTGTCCCTCACGGCCTTCAGCGTATTTAATGCTTCCACTAGCCCATGCGGGGCTTCAAGCATCTTTCCAAATACTTCTCCTGCCCAGGTTTCCGCCTTGTCCGCTGTCTTTGAATGTTTTGCCCTGGTGGTCTGGGCCTGTGCTTCTCTCGCCGGTGTTGGCAGCTCGATAAAAGCTGGTTGTGTAATCCCTTCTACCGGTGAGGTCATGTCGTCGTTTGTAGGGGTCCGATGCGCTTCTCCACTCTGGCCTGGCCGCTCCTCTTTTGATGCTTCAGCGCCTGACCTGTTTTCTCTCTGATTTGAACGGGGAGGCGAAGTTGAGCCTTCAGTTGCACCTGAGGCTATCACTCCCCCTCCCTCACTGAGGGACTGACATTTAACTGTCATATGCCCTTCATTGTGGAATACTAGAGGTGCGCTGGTGTATTCAACATCCGCAAGTCCTCCAACTATCACTCCTTTTTGTCCATCTGGGCCATGAACTTGACCTCCCTCAAGGGTCATCATGGGCATGACATAGGATCGTCCTGGAGCATTAGATGATAATGTGGCCCAAGGATGTACTTTCGTTGTGTGATATCTGTTAGCATCACCTGGTTTTGGAACCCACTGCTTCATTTGGTCTTCCAGCTTCTTATTTTGCTTTTTGAGTTGTTTCAAAGCCTCCACTATGCACTCCATATCTGCAGTTTCACTTATGTCATCCTCCTCCATCCAGGAAGATGCTCCATTCCACAAAAACATCCACTTGCAGCACTTTGCATGAATTTCCTGCAATTTCTTGATTTGTTGTTTTGCTCTCCAGTTAATTAAACGTCCCTTTGTCTCCTTTTGCAGTTGTTCCAGTTGTTGTTCACATGCCTCTCCTTCTGTTTTGAGCACAAAACTTAAGGCTATTTTGTCATCCAGTCCTCTCTGTTGGGAAGCAATGAGTTTATTTAGCTTAGCTTCCATAGTTTTGCATTCCACTTCAGCTACTTTTGATGATCCAGGGGAAGCTAAACGAATAGCTCTTTTTAGCTGTTCCAGCTGCTCCTTCAGAGGCTTGTAGCCTCTAGACCCACTAGGTGTCGTGCTCGAGCCGTCAGCCATTATCCTAGAACACAGGCTTACCTCCCTTTTTGTGACGTTTTACGGCTCCTCTTCCTGGGTCACCCTGCTACTTCCGCTTGTTAGTTTTCAGTATTACTGTCACTCGTCCAACAGTCAATGTCTCCTTGACCTGCTTGGTAAGACACACAGCGACCCCAGTGTGTCAGAAACTCTACCAAGCTTCTGTCAGGATTTAAATGTAATCACAACTTTTCACTTTCAAAAATAAATGTTATAAAACCATGCACAGCATGTTATCCTTGAGGCACAGAACAATGACACAGCTCAGAAGCATTCACACAACCTAATGTTTATTTTCCTAGAAATCGCCTCAAAGCTACATCAAGCTTACTGACATAGCTGTCATAAACACCGTGTTGCTTACTGAGCGAGAGAGCAATGGGCCTGTTAAAACCACACTCCTCAATAATTAGCTTTGTGACTCGCTCTACTTCAATGTCAGAGGATGATCCTCTGATTAATTTCATTTATATCAAACAAATATTCAAAACCTTCTCAAACACACACACATACATACACCATCAGCCAAATGTTTTCAAGCACACAATTGCCTCCTTTGCATCCACCTATCACTTGGAGACGTCTCCACAAATTACTCAATTATTTCCCAAGCAAGCATATCAAAATCGATACCGTCTAGCATAACATAGGCAAAATCAGCCGCATCTGTGGGCTGCCAATTCGGGTTGTTTTCGTTCATGGTTATCTCTTTCAAGCCTCGGAATAGGTAAAGGCAATGTTGTATATAAGCATTTAACTGGTGCATCTCAATCTCAGACCACACTGACATGTCATAAGGTGAGTGACCTTCCTCTGTCAATATACGGCATTGACAGGTTACTTCTACCAAACCCTCCCTCTGTTCAATGTCTATGTAACAAGTCGCAGAATATAACATTGCCATGTTTGCGTGTACTTTATTCAAACAGTGACTTATTAGTGTTGAGTGGGACTGTTTTAATGTGTGGGACACAAATTGTTTTATTTATTTATTGAAAGGGCAGATGTCAAACGGGGATGTTCTAACAAGTCCACTTTATTGCGTGCTCATAAGTTTTTCTGTTGCCTGGGTTGCTCACCCAATGTGATGTGGTTTTTTATTTATTTATTTATTTTAAGGTATCAATTGTGTCACGCTTATTAGTGGCTCATTGATTGCTTACGGCCTATGTCTGAACTCAACTACAGAGGCAGAGCATCATTCCATCCTTTCAGGGTGAAGAACTCCACTTTCTCTGTTGTCAAGGCAGCTCATACATATTTTATTAGCTTCACTGAACAATGTAGGCTTTCTCACATTTAGTAACAAACATTCACAATTTAAATAATTTTTTTTTTTTTTTTTTTAGCTGTATTCAAATAATTAATGGACAAACAGTAATCTCACTGAATACAGGGAAATTATTACTTGTAAAACCTAATAATTGTTTAATTTCTCAAGCTATGGCTCTAGATCACTTGTGTTATCAGTATGAAATGCTTTAAGATTTATTTAGATTTTGTTTTCAATTAATTTGCGGCAGCTTAGTCTAAATTATAAACACTCCCCTACTCTCAGCATGAACTGTATTAACTCAGTCCTACATGCTTTTTACATTACTTACTCAAAAGACAGTTTCATCTATTCAGCACATATTCTCAACAATGAAACAAAAGCCATTTATATTATCATGACAGCCAAAACCAGCCACTTATTTACAGATCTTCAGCATTACTCATAGCTTATAATCGTAAAACTCAAACACACTCTGAGCAGGAAGTGAAAATGCTCCTTTCTCCTCTTCTCCGCCAGCTCATTTGCATGTTCACACACACGCTCTAAAAATAGCCCTGCAGCAGTGCAGCACTCACGTCACACCCAAAGCTCTATTACTTTAAATTACAAAGACGTCTTATATATATACAAACACTGACAGGCCTGACAGATTAGCACCTAACAAATTTCGACAAATTTACCATAACAGGTCTAACCGAAGAAAGCTACACTTTTTTACGCCCAATTCTCCCAGCATCTGTTACTTCTGGAACAGTTCCTGGTCTAATTTCTAAAGTCCCTAACTCAATTTAACCATGCCCAAAAAAGCACAAAACACCGTTTCCGACGGTGAGGAGTCTCTCTAACTCCTAGCTAATTTCAGGATGCCCCGTACCCCACAGAATAGCCAAACTGAACTAACCCTGTTCGCCGACAGGTCAAAGCCGCGCGTCCACGACTAGGAGGGAGCATAACCTCCAGGCTGCGTGCTTCTTAGCAACTTCTGGTGCCGTCCTATAATAATTTTCGCCTACACAATTTTGTGAGAAATTTATCATAACGGGTCTAACCGAAGAAAGTTAACTTTTTTGTAATCAATTAAACAGCCTCTGTTTCTTCTGGAACAGTCTCTGGCCTAATTTTCTAAAGAACACAAAGCCAATTCCCTACCAAACTACTTGAGACTCTAACTCAATTCCTTGGGACTCTAACCCAGCATTTCCATACTTTTTAACTTCATTTAATATTCTTAACCAACTTTAACTGCATTACACACACACGGATCAAAATCAAAACAGACATCCACCGGCAACTTCAGTGAGTAGACTTTTAATTTAATGCAGCCCAATTTGGCACACTTTGGGAAACAACTCAACAGGCAGTGCCTTACCTTTAGATGTACCCGCGGAGCCCACTCACGTCAGATCCCTGGTTCGTGCCTGTCCGTTCGACAACCTCAGACCGTCCAAACCTCCAACTTCCACCCCAATACCACAGGACGAGCCCCCAAAATGTTACGAGTTCAAAATATTGGGGATGGAGACAAGATGAAAAACCAAAAGAACAACACTGGTCCGGTCGGGTTCAGTCAAACAATGATTTTAATGATCACACGCGTGGGAGATGGACACTGTATGCAGACAGCATCAGATCTCACCTCAAAAAACACATCTCAATAGTTTTATGAAATCAGGGTATTAGAACGCCCCTTCATGCGTAATGACAGGTGGAATACAATCAATGTTGACAATTTTGTTTAACACAGAAAAATAACATTGTCTCCTTCCCGAGGCCAGGCACAGCCTCCCACCCGGCTCTTGGAACCAACCGTCCCCGCTGAGACACAACATTGCAGCTACAAGGATTTCCAGTTTGATTAAAATGATCACAATATGCTGCTCTGGCACAAATGTATAATATTAAATGAATATTGTTTAAATGACTACTGCTTAAATGATTATTGTTTAGGTGAACTACCTCTACTTAAACCAAAACAAGAAATATATAACTGAACACAAGATCACAAAAAATAACCTCATATCAGTGTTATGTAAGCGTGTGCGGCCTTCCATGCTCAAAACCTTTCCCCGCCATAGATCAGTTCAGACATAACGCTGACTGTAGCTCTTAACCCTTTATCGGCTTTGAACACAACTCTATAATGAGCAACAAATTGCAATGTGTGTGAGATGATCATGGTTACACCTGCAATGAAAAATCACTTTATTCTGGTACCTGTAAGCAAAAGATTAATCTAACGTTATAACAATCACTGTAATCCAAAGGGTAACGTAAGGTCAAAAACTTCAATAAATGTTTAATGCAAAGCTGATTATATGATTCTAATAAACTAATAATGTCATATTAAAATAATGAATCAAGAAAAGAAAAACATCCCCTTTATTATTCTACACTCTAAGAGCCGTGCTTAGAGAGCGCTTTGTAGTGAATCAGAATAGTCGACTCCCATTGAGTCACTTAATTTCCTTTCGCTGCTCAGCTCTCACACAGCGACACACAGTGGCTCAGCCACGCTCAAATCCCTCCACATTGTGGTATTTTATTATTTCGCCTTCCGCGCCCTTCAAACACAACTAAATGCAACCCATTAGATTGAGCAGTATGCCCGGTCAGTAAGTTACAGAAATGTCAGCGACTTCGTCTGTCATAAAGTTTGCGTTCATAGAACACAAAGAGTTTTCGGTAAATGCAAAAAAGAAGCATTCGGCAAAGTGCAGGTTTTGCAAAGTCCCCTTGACCGAGACAGCCGGGACTACCTCAACCTTCACCAGGCACCTGGAGCGCAAACACCCTCAAAGGTAAGCTAGCCAGCAGCCATCTAGCCATCTTCAAACTCTTCTAACTACCTTTCCAACCTCACATGACCAGGTCATGTTTATGTAATATTGTTATTTATAATGTGTTCTTCAAGCGTTATAAATTATGTAGGGACAGTTTTTTAGCAACCGTCCCTGCAGACTTAACTTGTGAAGATTGTAACTAACGTTACGTTACATGCTATGTACAGGTAGCTAGCGCTAGCAGTGGCTATCAGCTACTTAAACAGTTTTCACTAACTTTAGGTATTTTGGTGAATTCATTGAGCAGAAATATATCGAAACCATTTCAGTGAGCACTTTAAGGGCTGGTATGGTGTGGTTTGTTGTCGACTTTAATGGGCATATTTATGTGGTTGCTGACTCGTAAGTAAGGACAGGCGTTTCAAGAGTGTCCCTATAACACTGCTCGGCTAACAGCCCTCATTGATAGGTTTAAAATTACTGTGCTTGTAAGATACAGTAGTTTTTGTGGTTGAATAGAAACAGATGTTTTACAGGTTCCTATTTCCCTGTTTTGTAGGTACTTGGAGTACAAAGCAGGATCTGCAACATCAGTGATAGCGGTCAATCCTACACAGCCTCAATTATCATTGTTTGCTCCAAGCATCCACTTATTTTCCCCAAATTCACCCAGGCAACAGGCCATCACCCAGTCCATCCTCCAGGACCTTATGGTTGGATGCTCTCTCCCCCTGTCTATCGTTGAGAATCCACATTTTAGACACTTCCTGAATGTCTTGGATAGCAAATACACTCCTGTGTCTAGGACCACCTTGACAGAGAAGCTGATACCTCACCTTGTCACTAAAGTGAAGGGTGACATAATCAAAGCCTTGGAAGTCCAGCCTGTCACGGTTTGCCGGGGCAAGCCGTGTGGAATATTTAGGACCAGGACGCGGCAGTTCTGGTGCAGGTGAGTATTTATTAACGAAGGGAAAAACAAACAACAAAGGCACTGGGAACATGAAACTGGAACCTAAACTGGGTAAAACTAACAAAACAAACCAGAAACGAAGATGCAGGGAGGTCCGGGGAAATACACATGGAGAGATGCAGGGAGACCGAGGGGAAACAACACAGACGAACCAGCAACTACTATGACAGAAGACACAACTTAAATACACTCAGAGAACACAGGGAGATTACACACAGGTGGGGAACACGGCTGGGAGTGATTAACGTGACGAGACTAGGGAGGCAAACTGAAAACACTCACATAAGACGCAGACCTTCACAATAAAACAGGAACTACGCATGAAAGGACACAAACTAAGAAACGCGGACTAGATACAGGAACACACGGGCAGAACAGAGTAAACACTAAACAGAGGAAGAACAGAAAACACAAAACGCTGGGTCAAAAGGACCCAGGATCATGACAGTACCCACCCCCCCCCCCCCCCGTCAAGGGCTGGCCCCAGACAGCCCAACACAGGAAAACCAAAACCGACCAAAAACAAAAAACTGTCATGGTCTGGGTGGGTTCCCTGCAGGTCTCCAACAGCGGCTCCTCCTCCTTTAGGCGGAGTTCGGTTGCTCCTCCCTGGCTGACCACCTGTGAGCAATTATTCCGGCAGTATATCAGACCTGCGCTCTCAACCATTCATCGCCTGAGTATCTGCTATCCCCATGTTAGTCAAGTGGAGCATCATAACTCTGTCCAGAATCCGTGTGATGACTTACTTGTTCTTCTTGTCCTCAGAGGTAGCACCTGGAGTGGAGGTCTTGTCTCCCTCACTCCCGCCTTCCTGGACCTGGGCCGCTTGCTGCTGATACGACGTGGCCTGCCAGCCCACCACTCACTTGCCTGCCTCCCCACGTCTCGACCGCTTCCGGGCCTTCCGCCCCACCTGTCCCCTCCACCTGAAACCAAGTAAGGCAACTCAATTCAACTGTGGAGGATCGTTGATTGTCTGCTGGATCCCACTGACCGTGATCTCCTCTTATGCCAGTGCCCCGGCCCCTACCTAGTCCTGTTTCCACCTCCCCGCTGCCTCTGCTGTTCAGCCGTCTCCTAGAGGTGTCTAGGTCACCCTCCGTTATCTTAGATTATCCTACGCGCCACTAGTGTGGTGGCGTCGTTTTGTTTTTTTGCTTGTGTTTGCCTGTGGGCGGAAATAAATCCTTTGTTCCCTTATCGTCTCGCTTCCGGGTTGGTTTCTGCACCTGTGTCCATCTCTGTTCCCTCGTGCCGCTGGGCCGTGACAGTATACTCAGGCCAGTTTTATGGACACAGCAGACCCAGCCCGTGTAGCGATAAGTAAGCAGGGGGCTATCATCGGTAGTCACGAACAGACGCTGTACCTACTAGCCCAAGTACACACGCTCACAGACGAGCAGGCTAAGATGCAATCTGACATTCAGTCCCTTCAACCCTCAGCGGAGTTAGAACCCGCCGCCGGTAGCTCAGCTCAGCCCGCCCCGACGGCGCCTTTACCACAGCCCGTGGCGGATCCCGAGCCCCAGCGGGGTCACCTGTTTCGCGACGCGGCTTCCCCGGAGCCGGAGCCGTATGCGGGTGACCCGGGGGCCTGTAGCGGTTTTCTCTTACAGTGCGAGCTGGCGTTCGGGCGTTCGCCCCGCTCTTTCATTTCAGACACAGTTCAAGTTTCCTATATAATAGGGAAACTGCGCGACCGAGCCCTGAATTGGGCCGAGGCATACCTGAGCGTACACCCGTTGCCGTCCTGTAGCTATGATGCTTTTCTCGGCGAGTTCAAAAGGACTTTTGCCCACCCCATCTCGGTGGGCAGTGCGGTTCGCCGGCTGTTAAATCTCCGTCAGGGCCGCCGTAGCATCGCGGATTACTTGATCAACTTCCGCACCGCCGCAGCGGCAGTCGGCTGGCCCGATAAGGCCCTTCAGGGAGTCTACTCGCAGTCGCTAAACGAGGACATGAAGGACCAGCTAGCGTCCCGAGACGAACCGGTTACCTTCGAGGAGTTAGCCACGCTCACGCTTCGCCTCGACAACAGACTGCGGGAGCGAGAGCGGGAGAGGAACTCCAGTACCTGTCGGCCAGTGCGGCGTGCGTCACCGGTTTACATTCCCCCGTCACCGCTTCTAGTTCTGCCGTCGGCCCCAGTCGCTGGGGAGAGGACTGACCCGGAACTCGAACCCATGCAGCTCGGGCGATCCCGGTTGTCTCCGCAAGAGAGGGAGAGGCGTCGTCGCGCTCGCTCGTGTTTTTATTCTGGTTCCGCGGAGCATTTCATTTCCACCTGTCCAGAGAAGGGAAAAGGGGATGCCCGCCGGTAGGTCCGGGGATACGGGTGGGCGGTACCTATAGTGATTCTAAGCCCCGTTTTTTGTTGCCGGTTACGCTCTTGCTCGGTTCCGCGACCCACACGTCCCGGGCGTTAATCGATTCAGGCGCTGAGCAGAGCCTCATTGATATGAAATTAGCCAAGCAGCTGAATATTCCCCTGTTCGAGTTGGAGTCTAGCCACCCAGTTAAAGCGCTGGATGACCAAGTTTTCTCTCACATCACTCACCGCACTGCTCCCGTTACTATTGTCGCCTCAGGAAACCATAGGGAGAGGCTCCCCTTCCTGACGTTCCACTCCTCCAGCATCCCCATTGTCCTTGGTTTCACCTGGCTAAAACTACATAACCCGCATCTGGACTGGGCAGGGCAGAAAGTTAAAAGTTGGAGCCCATTTTGCCATGCCAATTGTCTCGTCTCAGATCCGCCGTCTGCCATTGTCGAGCCCGCACATGACGAAAGTGCCAACATAGACCTTTCTGTCGTACCGTTGGTGTACCACAATTTAAGGGAGGTCTTTAACAAAGACAAAGCTCAAGCGCTGCCCCCGCACAGACCATATGACTGTGCCATTACATTGTTACCGGGCTCCACCCTACCCACAAGCCGCCTTTACAATCTGACACGTGCCGAGAAGACAGCCATGGAGAAGTACATAAAGGATTCCCTGGCAGCTGGCATCATCAGACCCCCCTCCTCGCTGTAGGGGCCGGATTCTTCTTTGTCGGTAAGAAGGACGGCTCGCTTCGTCCCTGTATTGATTTCAGGAGGCTTAATGACATAACAATAAAAAACATTGCCGCTAATCAGTTCCGCTTTTGAGCCGCTTCACGGTGCCACCATTTTCACTAAGTTAGACCTCAGAAACGCATATCACCTCGTCAGAATCAGGGAGGGCGACGAGTGGAAAACCGCTTTTAACACTCACTTGGGGCACTTTGAATATCTAGTGATGCCCTTCGGTCTCACAAACGCCCCGGCGGTTTTTCAAAATCTGGTGAATGATGTCCTGCGAGATTTCCTAGACCGCTTCGTCTTCGTTTATCTCGACGACATCCTGATTTTTTCCAAAGACCTGGAGGAACACCGTACGCACGTCAGAGCTGTGTTGCAACGGTTGCTGGAGAATAAACTGTACGTTAAGGCGGAGAAATGCAAATTCCACTCTCCTTCCATCTCGTTCCTGGGCTACGTCCTCGCAGGGGGGCAGGTGAAGACAGACCCGGCGAAAATAACGGCAGTCGTGCAATGGCCCATTCCAACGTCCCGGAGACTTCTGCAGCGCTTCTTGGGCTTCGCATACTTTTACCGGCGCTTCGTCAGGAACTATAGCCAAGTAGCAGCACCGCTGACCCGGCTGACGTCTCCGAAGCTCCCTTTCATTTGGAGCCAGGAGGCCGGAGCGGCGTTTTCCAAGTTAAAGGCACTGTTTACCTCGGCGCCGGTTTTGATTCACCCCGATCCCGGGAGGCCGTTTATACTTGAGGTGGATGCATCTGACGTCGGGGTGGGGGTGGTGTTGTCTCAGCGCTCTGGCACGACGTCCAAACTCCACCCATGCGCTTTTTTCTCCCGTTGTTTATCGCCCGCTGAGAGGAATTACGACGTGGGGGATAGGGAACTGTTGGCTGTGAAGCTGGCCTTAGAAGAGTGGCGGCACTATCTCGAGGGAGCGGAGCACCCGTTCATAGTGTGGACAGATCACAAAAACTTGACGTACATTCGTACAGCCAAAAGACTGAACTCACGTCAGGCTTGCTGGTCCATGTTTTTCAGTAGATTTAACTTCTCCATCTCTTACCGCCCAGGGTCCCGCAACGTGAAACCGGACGCCCCTCCCGACAATTTGACGCCGCGGGGGAGTCGCCCGACACACCCGCCATCCTCCCTGCAAGCGTCAAGGTTGGTTCCCTCACGTGGGAGGTGGAGGAGGACATCCGCCGGGCACTGGAGACCGAGCCGGACCCCGGCACAGGGCCTCCAGACCGCCGCTTTGTCCCAAAAGCAGCCCGCTCCAAAGTGATCGACTGGGTCCACAAGGGGAGATTTTCCTGCCATCCAGGGGGCGTGCGGACGAGTGCACTCATGAAAAGGTATTTCTGGTGGGGGTCTATTGATAAAGATGTCAAAGAGTATGTGGCCGCCTGCTGCGTTTGCGCTAGGGGCAAATCTAACACGCAACGCCCGGCTGGGTTGCTGCAGCCTCTCTCTATTCCACGGCGTCCCTGGTCGCATATTTCTTTGGATTTTGTTACTGGTCTACCTGTTTCTTCTGGCAAGACCACAATCCTCACTGTGGTCGACAGGTTTTCCAAAGCAGCTCACTTCGTCGCTCTCGATAAACTCCCCACATCCACTGAAACCGCTAATCTGCTAGTCGACCATGTGTTTAGGCTGCACGGGATACCCACGGAGATCGTCTCTGACAGAGGACCGCAATTTACGTCGCAGGTCTGGAGGGCGTTCTGTACATCCTTGGGAGCAAAACCATGTCTGAGCTCTGGACACCATCCTCAGACTAACGGTCAGACAGAATCGGACAGAAATAGATTGTATTCAATTAGATGAAAAAATTACATTAATATGAAAAAAAAAATACTATTGAGATCGCTAATAAAAAAAAGTCCTCTCTCAGTGTATTTTCAGCCAAAAGGCAAATAACCAAACCAAATGTAAATCTAATAAAACATATAAATATTGAAACACTGATCCAACATAATCCTTTATTGACGAATCATTTGTTCTTTCACTTTTACCTGAATGTTGCTCCTGGACGTATGACAAAATAACCAGCTTCTCTCATTCCATTTCAAACAGGACTACGGTGTACATTTTAGGACATCGTCAGGTCTCAAGAAAAAAGTTGTCAGGTATCAGACAAAAAATTGTCAGGTCTCAGTTGTCAGGAAAAAAGTTGTCAGGTATCAGAACACAAGGTACCAGACAGAGAGAAAATCTTCCTGCAGGTGGCGTTGTTGTCATGTCCCACCCGAATTGATTTCCAAATACGTCATCAACGTGTGACAGTGGGAGAGCGTAAGGTCATTGACCTCACCGGAGTTTTGCCGCGGTTCAGGCTCCTAACGACAAAGGTAAGTTTAACTTTTTCTCCCTTTTGTTCATATTTTTGCCACAGTTGTGTTATATTAAGTTGCGGTTATGTTGTGAAAGTTACATATCAGAGAAGGAAAGCTAGTTTTGTACGAAACCAAATCAGTACTATTTTTGTCTGGCTAATTCATTCTAGCTAGCGACAGTGGTTAAACGTGATTTAAATTTAAACTGTTCAGTAATTGTTTTGTATACATTTCAACAAATGGACAAGCTGAAAGCTTACGAGCAGCTGAAAAAACACCTTGAAAATGGTAATCAAACACTTTATTAAATGTTTTTGTAATGCTTGCAAGTTCATTTTTTTAACTGCAAAAAACAATATCGTGCTTTAATTATTTAACATTGTATGGTATTCCTATTTACTTCTCTTAATTAATATGCATGTTAACAGACGTATATAGTTATTACTTTATGATATTGTCGGAGTGCCCGATTTAAAAAAAAAGAAAAAAAAAAGACAAAAGATAAATTTCTCACAAAATTAAAAGACTTTATTGCAATTTAAAAATTAGATAGTCTTGTAGGATCTGGCTCCTACAGTCAATCTATAACTACTTACCCTTTTAAAATTTTACTTGAAGGTGAAATTACCCAAAAAGGCTTTGATAACAACGTAAAAAAGCTCCTGACAACAGAAAAATCAGGTAGGTTTTGATACTTTTGAACAACATGTAAAATAATCTCCTTTATTTAACATGATATGCTTAGCAGGTTATGATTGACTAACCACTTTATTAATAGATGCAATGCATTTTGAAAGCAGATGACTGTGCAGTAGTCTGTGATTGTAGTAGAATTCTATAAACCACGTTTCACATCACTGCCCTATTTATATTACAGATGACACTACTTCAACACGTGGCAATGAATTTCTCAGTAAGAAAACCCCAATTATTTTTCTTTAAGATCACTTGTAATATAGAACTCGCTGTGGATCAGTTTGATTAACTTTCAGCTTCATCCATTACAGGTGCAGCAGAGGCCTTTGGTAAAGCCAAGAAACTACTACAGCCTCAAGTAAAGAAAAGGCAGTTTCCATTGAATGATAAACGTTTGGACCATGGCAAATCATTATTGAAGGTTAGTTAAAAAGTGAAGCTACGTGTATGACTATCAGCAATATATTAAAAAAAACCTTTCTAAAAAGGCATATTTTTTCATAAATTTCCCTTTTTTTCCTTGATGCTAGGTGAGACTGGCTCCCATGGAGTGGAAGCCAAGAACTCATAGAAAGTTAATAATGGACGAAGTTCCACCTCGAATCATTCTGCAAGGCCATGAAACCTATGATGATTTAATTACCATAGGCAAAGAACGCTTCTGGCCAGAGCGTACTGAGGGGAGTGAGTTCACTCTTTGCCATTCTGACGGGACCAGGTGGAGTAAGGAGGAGTTCCACAAAGAATACAGAACTGTTTCTGATATTACACATCTGTGGAAAAGAACACTATACATCGGGCGAAGACAACTGGGTAATAAAGTGATCAATATTACTATTAACTACTGTCTAGCACTCGAATTTGTATGGTATGAAATAATTTTACTTTTTGTACAGAGGTCGTCTGTTTGGATGATCAAAGTTCCATCTCAGGTGTGTGCCTGCCCAAACCAAATTGAATATTTTTGATGTTATGATTGAACATGGTACACTGGCCATGTTGGGCATTCAGATATATTGCAATTAATGTGTTATTTTACAGATGAAGACCCTGTAGCTAAAGTGGGTGGTGATGAAAGTTGCAGTTTAGGTGAATGCCTGGACATCTAACTAAATCATTAAAATTGACTTCTTTTTTTGCTTGCATTACATTTCCAACCTTTACACACTTGTTTACTATGCTTGGTCATTGCAAAGTTACAGTATATAATATGCATCTTATTCTGCAGATGAACTTCCTGAAACCCTCATAGGACAAAGTGTTGCAGAACAGGTAAAACTATGGCTTCATCTTGAACAGACCAATTAATTTCTTATCATTGTCATAAATGTGGAGCTTTTCACAGCGCACCCTGCAAAAAGTATACAGTGGGGCAAAAAAGTATTTAGTCAGCCACCGATTGTGCAAGTTCCCCCTCCTAAAATGATGACAGAGGTCAGTAATTTGCACCAGAGGTACATTTCAACTGTGAGAGACAGAATGTGAAAAAAAAATCCATGAATTCACATGGTAGGATTTGTAAAGAATTTATCCATAAATCAGTGTGGGAAATAAGTATTTGGTCAATAACAAACATACAACTCAATACTTGGTAACAAAACCTTTGTTGGCAATAACAGAGGTCAAACGTTTACTATAGGTCTTTACCAGGTTTGCACACACAGTAGCTGGTATTTTGGCCCATTCCTCCATGCAGATCTTCTCGAGAGCAGTGATGTTTTGGGGCTGTCGCCGAGCAACACGGACTTTCAACTCCCGCCACAGATTTTCTATGGGGTTGAGGTCTGGAGACTGGCTAGGCCACTCCAGGACTTTCAAATGCTTCTTACGGAGCCACTGGCTTCTCACTGTTGCCCAGTGAGCGGGTGTCCGCTCCCCAGGCTCCGAAAGCCTTGCCAGCCCTTGTGATCGGGTGGCACCGCCCACCAGGCGTGTGAAAGAAAGAAGAAAAGAAGAAAAAACCCGAACCGGGCCGCCTGGCCACCCTTTGTGCGGGTGTCCGCTCCCCAGGCTCCGAAAGCCTTGCCAGCCCTTGTGATCGGGTGGCACCACCCACCAGGCGTGTGAAAGAAAGAAGAAAAGAAGAAAAAACCCGGACCGGGCCGCCTGGCCACCCTTTGTGCGGGTGTCCGCTCCCCAGGCTCCGAAAGCCTTGCCAGCCCTTGTGATCGGGTGGCACCGCCCACCAGGCGTGTGAAAGAAAGAAGAAAAGAAGAAAAAACCCGGACCGGGCCGCCTGGCCACCCTTTGTGCGGGTGTCCGCTCCCCAGGCTCCGAAAGCCTTGCCAGCCCTTGTGATCGGGTGGCACCGCCCACCAGGCGTGTGAAAGAAAGAAGAAAAGAAGAAAAAACCCGGACCGGGCCGCCTGGCCACCCTTTGTGCGGGTGTCCGCTCCCCAGGCTCCGAAAGCCTTGCCAGCCCTTGTGATCGGGTGGCACCGCCCACCAGGCGTGTGAAAGAAAGAAGAAAAGAAGAAAAAACCCGGACCGGGCCGCCTGGCCACCCTTTGTGCGGGAGTCCGCTCCCCAGGCTCCGAAAGCCTTGCCAGCCCTTGTGATCGGGTGGCACCGCCCACCAGGCGTGTGAAAGAAAGAAGAAAAGAAGAAAAAACCCGGACCGGGCCGCCTGGCCACCCTTTGTGAGGGTGTCCGCTCCCCAGGCTCCGAAAGCCTTGCCAGCCCTTGTGATCGGGTGGCACCGCCCACCAGGCGTGTGAATGCTGTCCTACCATGGAAGCATAGCATGAGTAGGGGTCTCTTTTTTTCCTCTTGTACTTTCCCCAGTGTAGTGTACATTTCAATGTTTTCTCTGATTCTACCAATCTCCGACCTGTATCCCCATGTAATGTTTGTGCTATATGTGTAAGGTCGGGGGGGGGGTCCTATTTCATTGCAGGGCAACCTGCACATGACGAATAAAGCTTTGATTGATTGAAAGAAAGAAGAAAAGAAGAAAAAACCCGGACCGGGCCGCCTGGCCACCCTTTGTGCGGGTGTCCGCTCCCCAGGCTCCGAAAGCCTTGCCAGCCCTTGTGATCGGGTGGCACCGCCCACCAGGCGTGTGAAAGAAAGAAGAAAAGGAGAAAAAACCCGGACCGGGCCGCCTGGCCACCCTTTGTGCGGGTGTCCGCTCCCCAGGCTCCGAAAGCCTTGCCAGCCCTTGTGATCGGGTGGCACCGCCCACCAGGCGTGTGAAAGAAAGAAGAAAAGAAGAAAAAACCCGGACCGGGCCGCCTGGCCACCCTTTGTGCGGGTGTCCGCTCCCCAGGCTCCGAAAGCCTTGCCAGCCCTTGTGATCGGGTGGCACCGCCCACCAGGCGTGTGAAAGAAAGAAGAAAAGAAGAAAAAACCCGGACCGGGCCGCCTGGCCACCCTTTGTGCGGGTGTCCGCTCCCCAGGCTCCGAAAGCCTTGCCAGCCCTTGTGATCGGGTGGCACCGCCCACCAGGCGTGTGAAAGAAAGAAGAAAAGAAGAAAAAACCCGGACCGGGCCGCCTGGCCACCCTTTGTGCGGGTGTCCGCTCCCCAGGCTCCGAAAGCCTTGCCAGCCCTTGTGATCGGGTGGCACCGCCCACCAGGCGTGTGAAAGAAAGAAGAAAAGAAGAAAAAACCCGGACCGGGCCGCCTGGCCACCCTTTGTGCGGGTGTCCGCTCCCCAGGCTCCGAAAGCCTTGCCAGCCCTTGTGATCGGGTGGCATCGCCCACCAGGCGTGTGAAAGAAAGAAGAAAAGAAGAAAAAACCCGGACCGGGCCGCCTGGCCACCCTTTGTGCGGGTGTCCGCTCCCCAGGCTCCGAAAGCCTTGCCAGCCCTTGTGATCGGGTGGCACCGCCCACCAGGCGTGTGAAAGAAAGAAGAAAAGAAGAAAAAACCCGGACCGGGCCGCCTGGCCACCCTTTGTGCGGGTGTCCGCTCCCCAGGCTCCGAAAGCCTTGCCAGCCCTTGTGATCGGGTGGCACCGCCCACCAGGCGTGTGAAAGAAAGAAGAAAAGAAGAAAAAACCCGGACCGGGCCGCCTGGCCACCCTTTGTGCGGGTGTCCGCTCCCCAGGCTCCGAAAGCCTTGCCAGCCCTTGTGATCGGGTGGCACCGCCCACCAGGCGCGTGAAAGAAAGAAGAAAAGAAGAAAAAACCCGGACCGGGCCGCCTGGCCACCATTTGTGCGGGTGTCCGCTCCCCAGGCTCCGAAAGCCTTGCCAGCCCTTGTGATAGGGTGGCACCGCCCACCAGGCGTGTGAAAGAAAGAAGAAAAGAAGAAAAAACCCGGACCGGGCCGCCTGGCCACCCTTTGTGCGGGTGTCCGCTCCCCAGGCTCCGAAAGCCTTGCCAGCCCTTGTGATCGGGTGGCACCGCCCACCAGGCGTGTGAAAGAAAGAAGAAAAGAAGAAAAAACCCGGACCGGGCCGCCTGGCCACCCTTTGTGCGGGTGTCCGCTCCCCAGGCTCCGAAAGCCTTGCCAGCCCTTGTGATCGGGTGGCACCGCCCACCAGGCGTGAGAAAGAAAGAAGAAAAGAAGAAAAAACCCGGACCGGGCCGCCTGGCCACCCTTTGTGCGGGTGTCCGCTCCCCAGGCTCCGAAAACCTTGCCAGCCCTTGTGATCGGGTGGCACCGCCCACCAGGCGTGTGAAAGAAAGAAGAAAAGAAGAAAAAACCCGGACCGGGCCGCCTGGCCACCCTTTGTGCGGGTGTCCGCTCCCCAGGCTCCGAAAGCCTTGCAAGCCCTTGTGATCGGGTGGCACCGCCCACCAGGCGTGTGAAAGAAAGAAGAAAAGAAGAAAAAACCCGGACCGGGCCGCCTGGCCACCCTTTGTGAGGGTGTCCGCTCCCCAGGCTCCGAAAGCCTTGCCAGCCCTTGTGATCGGGTGGCATCGCCCACCAGGCGTGTGAAAGAAAGAAGAAAAGAAGAAAAAACCCGGACCGGGCCGCCTGGCCACCCTTTGTGCGGGTGTCCGCTCCCCAGGCTCCGAAAGCCTTGCCAGCCCTTGTGATCGGGTGGCATCGCCCACCAGGCGTGTGAAAGAAAGAAGAAAAGAAGAAAAAACCCGGACCGGGCCGCCTGGCCACCCTTTGTGCGGGTGTCCGCTCCCCAGGCTCCGAAAGCCTTGCCAGCCCTTGTGATCGGGTGGCATCGCCCACCAGGCGTGTGAAAGAAAGAAGAAAAGAAGAAAAAACCCGGACCGGGCCGCCTGGCCACCCTTTGTGCGGGTGTCCGCTCCCCAGGCTCCGAAAGCCTTGCCAGCCCTTGTGATCGGGTGGCACCGCCCACCAGGTGTATGAAAGAAAGAAGAAAAGAAGAAAAAACCCGGACCGGGCCGTCTGGCCACCCTTTGTGCGGGTGTCCGCTCCCCAGGCTCCGAAAGCCTTGCCAGCCCTTGTGATCGGGTGGCACCGCCCACCAGGCTTGTGAAAGAAAGAAGAAAAGAAGAAAAAACCCGGACCGGGCCGCCTGGCCACCCTTTGTGCGGGTGTCCGCTCCCCAGGCTCCGAAAGCCTTGCCAGCCCTTGTGATCGGGTGTCACCGCCCACCAGGCGTGTGAAAGAAAGAAGAAAAGAAGAAAAAACCCGGACCGGGCCGCCTGGCCACCCTTTGTGCGGGTGTCCGCTCCCCAGGCTCCGAAAGCCTTGCCAGCCCTTGTGATCGGGTGGCACCGCCCACCAGGCGTGTGAAAGAAAGAAGAAAAGGAGAAAAAACCCGGACCGGGCCGCCTGGCCACCCTTTGTGCGGGTGTCCGCTCCCCAGGCTCCGAAAGCCTTGCCAGCCCTTGTGATCGGGTGGCACCGCCCACCAGGCGTGTGAAAGAAAGAAGAAAAGAAGAAAAAACCCGGACCGGGCCGCCTGGCCACCCTTTGTGCGGGTGTCCGCTCCCCAGGCTCCGAAAGCCTTGCCAGCCCTTGTGATCGGGTGGCACCGCCCACCAGGCGCGTGAAAGAAAGAAGAAAAGAAGAAAAAACCCGGACCGGGCCGCCTGGCCACCATTTGTGCGGGTGTCCGCTCCCCAGGCTCCGAAAGCCTTGCCAGCCCTTGTGATAGGGTGGCACCGCCCACCAGGCGTGTGAAAGAAAGAAGAAAAGAAGAAAAAACCCGGACCGGGCCGCCTGGCCACCCTTTGTGCGGGTGTCCGCTCCCCAGGCTCCGAAAGCCTTGCCAGCCCTTGTGATCGGGTGGCACCGCCCACCAGGCGTGTGAAAGAAAGAAGAAAAGAAGAAAAAACCCGGACCGGGCCGCCTGGCCACCCTTTGTGCGGGTGTCCGCTCCCCAGGCTCCGAAAGCCTTGCCAGCCCTTGTGATCGGGTGGCACCGCCCACCAGGCGTGAGAAAGAAAGAAGAAAAGAAGAAAAAACCCGGACCGGGCCGCCTGGCCACCCTTTGTGCGGGTGTCCGCTCCCCAGGCTCCGAAAACCTTGCCAGCCCTTGTGATCGGGTGGCACCGCCCACCAGGCGTGTGAAAGAAAGAAGAAAAGAAGAAAAAACCCGGACCGGGCCGCCTGGCCACCCTTTGTGCGGGTGTCCGCTCCCCAGGCTCCGAAAGCCTTGCCAGCCCTTGTGATCGGGTGGCACCGCCCACCAGGCTTGTGAAAGAAAGAAGAAAAGAAGAAAAAACCCGGACCGGGCCGCCTGGCCACCCTTTGTGCGGGTGTCCGCTCCCCAGGCTCCGAAAGCCTTGCCAGCCCTTGTGATCGGGTGTCACCGCCCACCAGGCGTGTGAAAGAAAGAAGAAAAGAAGAAAAAACCCGGACCGGGCCGCCTGGCCACCCTTTGTGCGGGTGTCCGCTCCCCAGGCTCCGAAAGCCTTGCCAGCCCTTGTGATCGGGTGGCACCGCCCACCAGGCGTGTGAAAGAAAGAAGAAAAGGAGAAAAAACCCGGACCGGGCCGCCTGGCCACCCCTTGTGCGGGTGTCCGCTCCCCAGGCTCCGAAAGCCTTGCCAGCCCTTGTGATCGGGTGGCACCGCCCACCAGGCGTGTGAAAGAAAGAAGAAAAGAAGAAAAAACCCGGACCGGGCCGCCTGGCCACCCTTTGTGCGGGTGTCCGCTCCCCAGGCTCCGAAAGCCTTGCCAGCCCTTGTGATCGGGTGGCACCGCCCACCAGGCGCGTGAAAGAAAGAAGAAAAGAAGAAAAAACCCGGACCGGGCCGCCTGGCCACCATTTGTGCGGGTGTCCGCTCCCCAGGCTCCGAAAGCCTTGCCAGCCCTTGTGATAGGGTGGCACCGCCCACCAGGCGTGTGAAAGAAAGAAGAAAAGAAGAAAAAACCCGGACCGGGCCGCCTGGCCACCCTTTGTGCGGGTGTCCGCTCCCCAGGCTCCGAAAGCCTTGCCAGCCCTTGTGATCGGGTGGCACCGCCCACCAGGCGTGTGAAAGAAAGAAGAAAAGAAGAAAAAACCCGGACCGGGCCGCCTGGCCACCCTTTGTGCGGGTGTCCGCTCCCCAGGCTCCGAAAGCCTTGCCAGCCCTTGTGATCGGGTGGCACCGCCCACCAGGCGTGAGAAAGAAAGAAGAAAAGAAGAAAAAACCCGGACCGGGCCGCCTGGCCACCCTTTGTGCGGGTGTCCGCTCCCCAGGCTCCGAAAGCCTTGCCAGCCCTTGTGATCGGGTGGCACCGCCCACCAGGCGTGTGAAAGAAAGAAGAAAAGAAGAAAAAACCCGGACCGGGCCGCCTGGCCACCCTTTGTGCGGGTGTCCGCTCCCCAGGCTCCGAAAGCCTTGCCAGCCCTTGTGATCGGGTGGCACCGCCCACCAGGCGTGTGAAAGAAAGAAGAAAAGAAGAAAAAACCCGGACCGGGCCGCCTGGCCACCCTTTGTGCGGGTGTCCGCTCCCCAGGCTCCGAAAGCCTTGCCAGCCCTTGTGATCGGGTGGCACCGCCCACCAGGCGTGTGAAAGAAAGAAGAAAAGAAGAAAAAACCCGGACCGGGCCGCCTGGCCACCCTTTGTGCGGGTGTCCGCTCCCCAGGCTCCGAAAGCCTTGCCAGCCCTTGTGATCGGGTGGCACCGCCCACCAGGCGCGTGAAAGAAAGAAGAAAAGAAGAAAAAACCCGGACCGGGCCGCCTGGCCACCCTTTCTGCGGGTGTCCGCTCCCCAGGCTCCGAAAGCCTTGCCAGCCCTTGTGATAGGGTGGCACCGCCCACCAGGCGTGTGAAAGAAAGAAGAAAAGAAGAAAAAACCCGGACCGGGCCGCCTGGCCACCCTTTGTGCGGGTGTCCGCTCCCCAGGCTCCGAAAGCCTTGCAAGCCCTTGTGATCGGGTGGCACCGCCCACCAGGCGTGTGAAAGAAAGAAGAAAAGAAGAAAAAACCCGGACCGGGCCGCCTGGCCACCCTTTGTGAGGGTGTCCGCTCCCCAGGCTCCGAAAGCCTTGCCAGCCCTTGTGATCGGGTGGCACCGCCCACCAGGCGTGAGAAAGAAAGAAGAAAAGAAGAAAAAACCCGGACCGGGCCGCCTGGCCACCCTTTGTGCGGGTGTCCGCTCCCCAGGCTCCGGAAACCTTGCCAGCCCTTGTGATCGGGTGGCATCGCCCACCAGGCGTGTGACAGAAAGAAGAAAAGAAGAAAAAACCCGGACCGGGCCGCCTGGCCACCCTTTGTGCGGGTGTCCGCTCCCCAGGCTCCGAAAGCCTTGCCAGCCCTTGTGATCGGGTGGCACCGCCCACCAGGCGTGTGAAAGAAAGAAGAAAAGGAGAAAAAACCCGGACCGGGCCGCCTGGCCACCCTTTGTGCGGGTGTCCGCTCCCCAGGCTCCGAAAGCCTTGCCAGCCCTTGTGATCGGGTGGCACCGCCCACCAGGCGCGTGAAAGAAAGAAGAAAAGAAGAAAAAACCCGGACCGGGCCGCCTGGCCACCATTTGTGCGGGTGTCCGCTCCCCAGGCTCCGAAAGCCTTGCCAGCCCTTGTGATAGGGTGGCACCGCCCACCAGGCGTGTGAAAGAAAGAAGAAAAGAAGAAAAAACCCGGACCGGGCCGCCTGGCCACCCTTTGTGCGGGTGTCCGCTCCCCAGGCTCCGAAAGCCTTGCCAGCCCTTGTGATCGGGTGGCACCGCCCACCAGGCGTGTGAAAGAAAGAAGAAAAGAAGAAAAAACCCGGACCGGGCCGCCTGGCCACCCTTTGTGCGGGTGTCCGCTCCCCAGGCTCCGAAAGCCTTGCCAGCCCTTGTGATCGGGTGGCACCGCCCACCAGGCGTGAGAAAGAAAGAAGAAAAGAAGAAAAAACCCGGACCGGGCCGCCTGGCCACCCTTTGTGCGGGTGTCCGCTCCCCAGGCTCCGGAAACCTTGCCAGCCCTTGTGATCGGGTGGCACCGCCCACCAGGCGTGTGAAAGAAAGAAGAAAAGAAGAAAAAACCCGGACCGGGCCGCCTGGCCACCCTTTGTGCGGGTGTCCGCTCCCCAGGCTCCGAAAGCCTTGCCAGCCCTTGTGATCGGGTGGCATCGCCCACCAGGCGTGTGAAAGAAAGAAGAAAAGAAGAAAAAACCCGGACCGGGCCGCCTGGCCACCCTTTGTGCGGGTGTCCGCTCCCCAGGCTCCGAAAGCCTTGCCAGCCCTTGTGATCGGGTGGCATCGCCCACCAGGCGTGTGAAAGAAAGAAGAAAAGAAGAAAAAACCCGGACCGGGCCGCCTGGCCACCCTTTGTGCGGGTGTCCGCTCCCCAGGCTCCGAAAGCCTTGCCAGCCCTTGTGATCGGGTGGCACCGCCCACCAGGTGTATGAAAGAAAGAAGAAAAGAAGAAAAAACCCGGACCGGGCCGTCTGGCCACCCTTTGTGCGGGTGTCCGCTCCCCAGGCTCCGAAAGCCTTGCCAGCCCTTGTGATCGGGTGGCACCGCCCACCAGGCTTGTGAAAGAAAGAAGAAAAGAAGAAAAAACCCGGACCGGGCCGCCTGGCCACCCTTTGTGCGGGTGTCCGCTCCCCAGGCTCCGAAAGCCTTGCCAGCCCTTGTGATCGGGTGTCACCGCCCACCAGGCGTGTGAAAGAAAGACGAAAAGAAGAAAAAACCCGGACCGGGCCGCCTGGCCACCCTTTGTGCGGGTGTCCGCTCCCCAGGCTCCGAAAGCCTTGCCAGCCCTTGTGATCGGGTGGCACCGCCCACCAGGCGTGTGAAAGAAAGAAGAAAAGGAGAAAAAACCCGGACCGGGCCGCCTGGCCACCCTTTGTGCGGGTGTCCGCTCCCCAGGCTCCGAAAGCCTTGCCAGCCCTTGTGATCGGGTGGCACCGCCCACCAGGCGTGTGAAAGAAAGAAGAAAAGAAGAAAAAACCCGGACCGGGCCGCCTGGCCACCCTTTGTGCGGGTGTCCGCTCCCCAGGCTCCGAAAGCCTTGCCAGCCCTTGTGATCGGGTGGCACCGCCCACCAGGCGCGTGAAAGAAAGAAGAAAAGAAGAAAAAACCCGGACCGGGCCGCCTGGCCACCATTTGTGTGGGTGTCCGCTCCCCAGGCTCCGAAAGCCTTGCCAGCCCTTGTGATAGGGTGGCACCGCCCACCAGGCGTGTGAAAGAAAGAAGAAAAGAAGAAAAAACCCGGACCGGGCCGCCTGGCCACCCTTTGTGCGGGTGTCCGCTCCCCAGGCTCCGAAAGCCTTGCCAGCCCTTGTGATCGGGTGGCACCGCCCACCAGGCGTGTGAAAGAAAGAAGAAAAGAAGAAAAAACCCGGACCGGGCCGCCTGGCCACCCTTTGTGCGGGTGTCCGCTCCCCAGGCTCCGAAAGCCTTGCCAGCCCTTGTGATCGGGTGGCACCGCCCACCAGGCGAGTGGAAGAAAGAAGAAAAGAAGAAAAAACCCGGTCCGGGCCGCCTGGCCACCCTTTGTGCGGGTGTCCGCTCCCCAGGCTCCGAAAGCCTTGCCAGCCCTTGTGATCGGGTGGCACCGCCCACCAGGCGTGTGAAAGAAAGAAGAAAAGAAGAAAAAACCCGGACCGGGCCGCCTGGCCACCCTTTCTGCGGGTGTCCGCTCCCCAGGCTCCGAAAGCCTTGCCAGCCCTTGTGATCGGGTGGCACCGCCCACCAGGCGAGTGGAAGAAAGAAGAAAAGAAGAAAAAACCCGGTCCGGGCTGCCTGGCCACCCTTTGTGCGGGTGTCCGCTCCCCAGGCTCCGAAAGCCTTGCCAGCCCTTGTGATCGGGTGGCACCGCCCACCAGGCGTGTGAAAGAAAGAAGAAAAGAAGAAAAAACCCGGACCGGGCCGCCTGGCCACCCTTTCTGCGGGTGTCCGCTCCCCAGGCTCCGAAAGCCTTGCCAGCCCTTGTGATCGGGTGGCACCGCCCACCAGGCGTGTGAAAGAAAGAAGAAAAGGAGAAAAAACCCGGACCGGGCCGCCTGGCCACCCTTTGTGCGGGTGTCCGCTCCCCAGGCTCCGAAAGCCTTGCCAGCCCTTGTGATCGGGTGGCACCGCCCACCAGGCGTGTGAAAGAAAGAAGAAAAGAAGAAAAAACCCGGACCGGGCCGCCTGGCCACCCTTTGTGCGGGTGTCCGCTCCCCAGGCTCCGAAAGCCTTGCCAGCCCTTGTGATCGGGTGGCACCGCCCACCAGGCGTGTGAAAGAAAGAAGAAAAGAAGAAAAAACCCGGACCGGGCCGCCTGGCCACCCTTTCTGCGGGTGTCCGCTCCCCAGGCTCCGAAAGCCTTGCCAGCCCTTGTGATCGGGTGGCACCGCCCACCAGGCGTGTGAAAGAAAGAAGAAAAGAAGAAAAAACCCGGACCGGGCCGCCTGGCCACCCTTTCTGCGGGTGTCCGCTCCCCAGGCTCCGAAAGCCTTGCCAGCCCTTGTGATCGGGTGGCACCGCCCACCAGGCGTGTGAAAGAAAGAAGAAAAGAAGAAAAAACCCGGACCGGGCCGCCTGGCCACCCTTTGTGCGGGTGTCCGCTCCCCAGGCTCCGAAAGCCTTGCCAGCCCTTGTGATCGGGTGGCACCGCCCACCAGGCGAGTGGAAGAAAGAAGAAAAGAAGAAAAAACCCGGTCCGGGCCGCCTGGCCACCCTTTGTGCGGGTGTCCGCTCCCCAGGCTCCGAAAGCCTTGCCAGCCCTTGTGATCGGGTGGCACCGCCCACCAGGCGTGTGAAAGAAAGAAGAAAAGAAGAAAAAACCCGGACCGGGCCGCCTGGCCACCCTTTGTGCGGGTGTCCGCTCCCCAGGCTCCGAAAGCCTTGCCAGCCCTTGTGATCGGGTGGCACCGCCCACCAGGCGTGTGAAAGAAAGAAGAAAAGAAGAAAAAACCCGGACCGGGCCGCCTGGCCACCCTTTGTGCGGGTGTCCGCTCCCCAGGCTCCGAAAGCCTTGCCAGCCCTTGTGATCGGGTGGCACCGCCCACCAGGCGTGTGAAAGAAAGAAGAAAAGAAGAAAAAACCCGGACCGGGCCGCCTGGCCACCCTTTGTGCGGGTGTCCGCTCCCCAGGCTCCGAAAGCCTTGCCAGCCCTTGTGATCGGGTGGCACCGCCCACCAGGCGCGTGAAAGAAAGAAGAAAAGAAGAAAAAACCCGGACCGGGCCGCCTGGCCACCATTTGTGCGGGTGTCCGCTCCCCAGGCTCCGAAAGCCTTGCCAGCCCTTGTGATAGGGTGGCACCGCCCACCAGGCGTGTGAAAGAAAGAAGAAAAGAAGAAAAAACCCGGACCGGGCCGCCTGGCCACCCTTTGTGCGGGTGTCCGCTCCCCAGGCTCCGAAAGCCTTGCCAGCCCTTGTGATCGGGTGGCACCGCCCACCAGGCGTGAGAAAGAAAGAAGAAAAGAAGAAAAAACCCGGACCGGGCCGCCTGGCCACCCTTTGTGCGGGTGTCCGCTCCCCAGGCTCCGAAAGCCTTGCCAGCCCTTGTGATCGGGTGGCACCGCCCACCAGGCGTGAGAAAGAAAGAAGAAAAGAAGAAAAAACCCGGACCGGGCCGCCTGGCCACCCTTTGTGCGGGTGTCCGCTCCCCAGGCTCCGGAAACCTTGCCAGCCCTTGTGATCGGGTGGCATCGCCCACCAGGCGTGTGACAGAAAGAAGAAAAGAAGAAAAAACCCGGACCGGGCCGCCTGGCCACCCTTTGTGCGGGTGTCCGCTCCCCAGGCTCCGAAAGCCTTGCCAGCCCTTGTGATCGGGTGGCACCGCCCACCAGGCGTGTGAAAGAAAGAAGAAAAGAAGAAAAAACCCGGACCGGGCCGCCTGGCCACCCTTTGTGCGGGTGTCCGCTCCCCAGGCTCCGAAAGCCTTGCCAGCCCTTGTGATCGGGTGGCACCGCCCACCAGGCGTGTGAAAGAAAGAAGAAAAGAAGAAAAAACCCGGACCGGGCCGCCTGGCCACCCTTTCTGCGGGTGTCCGCTCCCCAGGCTCCGAAAGCCTTGCCAGCCCTTGTGATCGGGTGGCACCGCCCACCAGGCGTGTGAAAGAAAGAAGAAAAGGAGAAAAAACCCGGACCGGGCCGCCTGGCCACCCTTTGTGCGGGTGTCCGCTCCCCAGGCTCCGAAAGCCTTGCCAGCCCTTGTGATCGGGTGGCACCGCCCACCAGGCGCGTGAAAGAAAGAAGAAAAGAAGAAAAAACCCGGACCGGGCCGCCTGGCCACCCTTTGTGCGGGTGTCCGCTCCCCAGGCTCCGAAAGCCTTGCCAGCCCTTGTGATCGGGTGGCATCGCCCACCAGGCGTGTGAAAGAAAGAAGAAAAGAAGAAAAAACCCGGACCGGGCCGCCTGGCCACCCTTTGTGCGGGTGTCCGCTCCCCAGGCTCCGAAAGCTTTGCCAGCCCTTGTGATCGGGTGGCACCGCCCACCAGGTGTATGAAAGAAAGAAGAAAAGAAGAAAAAACCCGGACCGGGCCGTCTGGCCACCCTTTGTGCGGGTGTCCGCTCCCCAGGCTCCGAAAGCCTTGCCAGCCCTTGTGATCGGGTGGCACCGCCCACCAGGCTTGTGAAAGAAAGAAGAAAAGAAGAAAAAACCCGGACCGGGCCGCCTGGCCACCCTTTGTGCGGGTGTCCGCTCCCCAGGCTCCGAAAGCCTTGCCAGCCCTTGTGATCGGGTGTCACCGCCCACCAGGCGTGTGAAAGAAAGAAGAAAAGAAGAAAAAACCCGGACCGGGCCGCCTGGCCACCCTTTGTGCGGGTGTCCGCTCCCCAGGCTCCGAAAGCCTTGCCAGCCCTTGTGATCGGGTGGCACCGCCCACCAGGCGTGTGAAAGAAAGAAGAAAAGGAGAAAAAACCCGGACCGGGCCGCCTGGCCACCCTTTGTGCGGGTGTCCGCTCCCCAGGCTCCGAAAGCCTTGCCAGCCCTTGTGATCGGGTGGCACCGCCCACCAGGCGTGTGAAAGAAAGAAGAAAAGAAGAAAAAACCCGGACCGGGCCGCCTGGCCACCCTTTGTGCGGGTGTCCGCTCCCCAGGCTCCGAAAGCCTTGCCAGCCCTTGTGATCGGGTGGCACCGCCCACCAGGCGCGTGAAAGAAAGAAGAAAAGAAGAAAAAACCCGGACCGGGCCGCCTGGCCACCATTTGTGCGGGTGTCCGCTCCCCAGGCTCCGAAAGCCTTGCCAGCCCTTGTGATAGGGTGGCACCGCCCACCAGGCGTGTGAAAGAAAGAAGAAAAGAAGAAAAAACCCGGACCGGGCCGCCTGGCCACCCTTTGTGCGGGTGTCCGCTCCCCAGGCTCCGAAAGCCTTGCCAGCCCTTGTGATCGGGTGGCACCGCCCACCAGGCGTGTGAAAGAAAGAAGAAAAGAAGAAAAAACCCGGACCGGGCCGCCTGGCCACCCTTTGTGCGGGTGTCCGCTCCCCAGGCTCCGAAAGCCTTGCCAGCCCTTGTGATCGGGTGGCACCGCCCACCAGGCGTGTGAAAGAAAGAAGAAAAGAAGAAAAAACCCGGACCGGGCCGCCTGGCCACCCTTTCTGCGGGTGTCCGCTCCCCAGGCTCCGAAAGCCTTGCCAGCCCTTGTGATCGGGTGGCACCGCCCACCAGGCGTGTGAAAGAAAGAAGAAAAGAAGAAAAAACCCGGACCGGGCCGCCTGGCCACCCTTTGTGCGGGTGTCCGCTCCCCAGGCTCCGAAAGCCTTGCCAGCCCTTGTGATCGGGTGGCACCGCCCACCAGGCGTGTGAAAGAAAGAAGAAAAGAAGAAAAAACCCGGACCGGGCCGCCTGGCCACCCTTTGTGCGGGTGTCCGCTCCCCAGGCTCCGAAAGCCTTGTCAGCCCTTGTGATCGGGTGGCACCGCCCACCAGGCGTGTGAAAGAAAGAAGAAAAGAAGAAAAAACCCGGACCGGGCCGCCTGGCCACCCTTTGTGCGGGTGTCCGCTCCCCAGGCTCCGAAAGCCTTGCCAGCCCTTGTGATCGGGTGGCATCGCCCACCAGGCGTGTGAAAGAAAGAAGAAAAGAAGAAAAAACCCGGACCGGGCCGTCTGGCCACCCTTTGTGCGGGTGTCCGCTCCCCAGGCTCCGAAAGCCTTGCCAGCCCTTGTGATCGGGTGGCACCGCCCACCAGGCTTGTGAAAGAAAGAAGAAAAGAAGAAAAAACCCGGACCGGGCCGCCTGGCCACCCTTTGTGCGGGTGTCCGCTCCCCAGGCTCCGAAAGCCTTGCCAGCCCTTGTGATCGGGTGTCACCGCCCACCAGGCGTGTGAAAGAAAGAAGAAAAGAAGAAAAAACCCGGACCGGGCCGCCTGGCCACCCTTTGTGCGGGTGTCCGCTCCCCAGGCTCCGAAAGCCTTGCCAGCCCTTGTGATCGGGTGGCACCGCCCACCAGGCGTGTGAAAGAAAGAAGAAAAGGAGAAAAAACCCGGACCGGGCCGCCTGGCCACCCTTTGTGCGGGTGTCCGCTCCCCAGGCTCCGAAAGCCTTGCCAGCCCTTGTGATCGGGTGGCACCGCCCACCAGGCGTGTGAAAGAAAGAAGAAAAGAAGAAAAAACCCGGACCGGGCCGCCTGGCCACCCTTTGTGCGGGTGTCCGCTCCCCAGGCTCCGAAAGCCTTGCCAGCCCTTGTGATCGGGTGGCACCGCCCACCAGGCGCGTGAAAGAAAGAAGAAAAGAAGAAAAAACCCGGACCGGGCCGCCTGGCCACCATTTGTGCGGGTGTCCGCTCCCCAGGCTCCGAAAGCCTTGCCAGCCCTTGTGATAGGGTGGCACCGCCCACCAGGCGTGTGAAAGAAAGAAGAAAAGAAGAAAAAACCCGGACCGGGCCGCCTGGCCACCCTTTGTGCGGGTGTCCGCTCCCCAGGCTCCGAAAGCCTTGCCAGCCCTTGTGATCGGGTGGCACCGCCCACCAGGCGTGTGAAAGAAAGAAGAAAAGAAGAAAAAACCCGGACCGGGCCGCCTGGCCACCCTTTGTGCGGGTGTCCGCTCCCCAGGCTCCGAAAGCCTTGCCAGCCCTTGTGATCGGGTGGCACCGCCCACCAGGCGTGAGAAAGAAAGAAGAAAAGAAGAAAAAACCCGGACCGGGCCGCCTGGCCACCCTTTGTGCGGGTGTCCGCTCCCCAGGCTCCGAAAACCTTGCCAGCCCTTGTGATCGGGTGGCACCGCCCACCAGGCGTGTGAAAGAAAGAAGAAAAGAAGAAAAAACCCGGACCGGGCCGCCTGGCCACCCTTTGTGCGGGTGTCCGCTCCCCAGGCTCCGAAAGCCTTGCAAGCCCTTGTGATCGGGTGGCACCGCCCACCAGGCGTGTGAAAGAAAGAAGAAAAGAAGAAAAAACCCGGACCGGGCCGCCTGGCCACCCTTTGTGAGGGTGTCCGCTCCCCAGGCTCCGAAAGCCTTGCCAGCCCTTGTGATCGGGTGGCATCGCCCACCAGGCGTGTGAAAGAAAGAAGAAAAGAAGAAAAAACCCGGACCGGGCCGCCTGGCCACCCTTTGTGCGGGTGTCCGCTCCCCAGGCTCCGAAAGCCTTGCCAGCCCTTGTGATCGGGTGGCACCGCCCACCAGGTGTATGAAAGAAAGAAGAAAAGAAGAAAAAACCCGGACCGGGCCGTCTGGCCACCCTTTGTGCGGGTGTCCGCTCCCCAGGCTCCGAAAGCCTTGCCAGCCCTTGTGATCGGGTGGCACCGCCCACCAGGCTTGTGAAAGAAAGAAGAAAAGAAGAAAAAACCCGGACCGGGCCGCCTGGCCACCCTTTGTGCGGGTGTCCGCTCCCCAGGCTCCGAAAGCCTTGCCAGCCCTTGTGATCGGGTGTCACCGCCCACCAGGCGTGTGAAAGAAAGAAGAAAAGAAGAAAAAACCCGGACCGGGCCGCCTGGCCACCCTTTGTGCGGGTGTCCGCTCCCCAGGCTCCGAAAGCCTTGCCAGCCCTTGTGATCGGGTGGCACCGCCCACCAGGCGTGTGAAAGAAAGAAGAAAAGGAGAAAAAACCCGGACCGGGCCGCCTGGCCACCCCTTGTGCGGGTGTCCGCTCCCCAGGCTCCGAAAGCCTTGCCAGCCCTTGTGATCGGGTGGCACCGCCCACCAGGCGTGTGAAAGAAAGAAGAAAAGAAGAAAAAACCCGGACCGGGCCGCCTGGCCACCCTTTGTGCGGGTGTCCGCTCCCCAGGCTCCGAAAGCCTTGCCAGCCCTTGTGATCGGGTGGCACCGCCCACCAGGCGCGTGAAAGAAAGAAGAAAAGAAGAAAAAACCCGGACCGGGCCGCCTGGCCACCATTTGTGCGGGTGTCCGCTCCCCAGGCTCCGAAAGCCTTGCCAGCCCTTGTGATAGGGTGGCACCGCCCACCAGGCGTGTGAAAGAAAGAAGAAAAGAAGAAAAAACCCGGACCGGGCCGCCTGGCCACCCTTTGTGCGGGTGTCCGCTCCCCAGGCTCCGAAAGCCTTGCCAGCCCTTGTGATCGGGTGGCACCGCCCACCAGGCGTGTGAAAGAAAGAAGAAAAGAAGAAAAAACCCGGACCGGGCCGCCTGGCCACCCTTTGTGCGGGTGTCCGCTCCCCAGGCTCCGAAAGCCTTGCCAGCCCTTGTGATCGGGTGGCACCGCCCACCAGGCGTGAGAAAGAAAGAAGAAAAGAAGAAAAAACCCGGACCGGGCCGCCTGGCCACCCTTTGTGCGGGTGTCCGCTCCCCAGGCTCCGGAAACCTTGCCAGCCCTTGTGATCGGGTGGCATCGCCCACCAGGCGTGTGATAGAAAGAAGAAAAGAAGAAAAAACCCGGACCGGGCTGCCTGGCCACCCTTTGTGCGGGTGTCCGCTCCCCAGGCTCCGAAAGCCTTGCCAGCCCTTGTGATCGGGTGGCACCGCCCACCAGGCGTGTGAAAGAAAGAAGAAAAGAAGAAAAAACCCGGACCGGGCCGCCTGGCCACCCTTTCTGCGGGTGTCCGCTCCCCAGGCTCCGAAAGCCTTGCCAGCCCTTGTGATCGGGTGGCACCGCCCACCAGGCGTGTGAAAGAAAGAAGAAAAGAAGAAAAAACCCGGACCGGGCCGCCTGGCCACCCTTTCTGCGGGTGTCCGCTCCCCAGGCTCCGAAAGCCTTGCCAGCCCTTGTGATCGGGTGGCACCGCCCACCAGGCGTGTGAAAGAAAGAAGAAAAGAAGAAAAAACCCGGACCGGGCCGCCTGGCCACCCTTTGTGCGGGTGTCCGCTCCCCAGGCTCCGAAAGCCTTGTCAGCCCTTGTGATCGGGTGGCACCGCCCACCAGGCGTGTGAAAGAAAGAAGAAAAGAAGAAAAAACCCGGACCGGGCCGCCTGGCCACCCTTTCTGCGGGTGTCCGCTCCCCAGGCTCCGAAAGCCTTGCCAGCCCTTGTGATCGGGTGGCACCGCCCACCAGGCTTGTGAAAGAAAGAAGAAAAGAAGAAAAAACCCGGACCGGGCCGCCTGGCCACCCTTTGTGCGGGTGTCCGCTCCCCAGGCTCCGAAAGCCTTGCCAGCCCTTGTGATCGGGTGTCACCGCCCACCAGGCGTGTGAAAGAAAGAAGAAAAGAAGAAAAAACCCGGACCGGGCCGCCTGGCCACCCTTTGTGCGGGTGTCCGCTCCCCAGGCTCCGAAAGCCTTGCCAGCCCTTGTGATCGGGTGGCACCGCCCACCAGGCGTGTGAAAGAAAGAAGAAAAGGAGAAAAAACCCGGACCGGGCCGCCTGGCCACCCTTTGTGCGGGTGTCCGCTCCCCAGGCTCCGAAAGCCTTGCCAGCCCTTGTGATCGGGTGGCACCGCCCACCAGGCGTGTGAAAGAAAGAAGAAAAGAAGAAAAAACCCGGACCGGGCCGCCTGGCCACCCTTTCTGCGGGTGTCCGCTCCCCAGGCTCCGAAAGCCTTGCCAGCCCTTGTGATCGGGTGGCACCGCCCACCAGGCGAGTGGAAGAAAGAAGAAAAGAAGAAAAAACCCGGTCCGGGCCGCCTGGCCACCCTTTGTGCGGGTGTCCGCTCCCCAGGCTCCGAAAGCCTTGCCAGCCCTTGTGATCGGGTGGCACCGCCCACCAGGCGTGTGAAAGAAAGAAGAAAAGAAGAAAAAACCCGGACCGGGCCGCCTGGCCACCCTTTGTGCGGGTGTCCGCTCCCCAGGCTCCGAAAGCCTTGCCAGCCCTTGTGATCGGGTGGCACCGCCCACCAGGCGAGTGGAAGAAAGAAGAAAAGAAGAAAAAACCCGGTCCGGGCCGCCTGGCCACCCTTTGTGCGGGTGTCCGCTCCCCAGGCTCCGAAAGCCTTGCCAGCCCTTGTGATCGGGTGGCACCGCCCACCAGGCGAGTGGAAGAAAGAAGAAAAGAAGAAAAAACCCGGTCCGGGCCGCCTGGCCACCCTTTGTGCGGGTGTCCGCTCCCCAGGCTCCGAAAGCCTTGCCAGCCCTTGTGATCGGGTGGCACCGCCCACCAGGCGTGTGAAAGAAAGAAGAAAAGAAGAAAAAACCCGGACCGGGCCGCCTGGCCACCCTTTGTGCGGGTGTCCGCTCCCCAGGCTCCGAAAGCCTTGCCAGCCCTTGTGATCGGGTGGCACCGCCCACCAGGCGAGTGGAAGAAAGAAGAAAAGAAGAAAAAACCCGGTCCGGGCCGCCTGGCCACCCTTTGTGCGGGTGTCCGCTCCCCAGGCTCCGAAAGCCTTGCCAGCCCTTGTGATCGGGTGGCACCGCCCACCAGGCGTGTGAAAGAAAGAAGAAAAGAAGAAAAAACCCGGACCGGGCCGCCTGGCCACCCTTTCTGCGGGTGTCCGCTCCCCAGGCTCCGAAAGCCTTGCCAGCCCTTGTGATCGGGTGGCACCGCCCACCAGGCGAGTGGAAGAAAGAAGAAAAGAAGAAAAAACCCGGTCCGGGCCGCCTGGCCACCCTTTGTGCGGGTGTCCGCTCCCCAGGCTCCGAAAGCCTTGCCAGCCCTTGTGATCGGGTGGCACCGCCCACCAGGCGTGTGAAAGAAAGAAGAAAAGAAGAAAAAACCCGGACCGGGCCGCCTGGCCACCCTTTGTGCGGGTGTCCGCTCCCCAGGCTCCGAAAGCCTTGCCAGCCCTTGTGATCGGGTGGCACCGCCCACCAGGCGTGTGAAAGAAAGAAGAAAAGAAGAAAAAACCCGGACCGGGCCGCCTGGCCACCCTTTCTGCGGGTGTCCGCTCCCCAGGCTCCGAAAGCCTTGCCAGCCCTTGTGATCGGGTGGCACCGCCCACCAGGCGTGTGAAAGAAAGAAGAAAAGAAGAAAAAACCCGGACCGGGCCGCCTGGCCACCCTTTCTGCGGGTGTCCGCTCCCCAGGCTCCGAAAGCCTTGCCAGCCCTTGTGATCGGGTGGCACCGCCCACCAGGCGTGTGAAAGAAAGAAGAAAAGAAGAAAAAACCCGGACCGGGCCGCCTGGCCACCCTTTGTGCGGGTGTCCGCTCCCCAGGCTCCGAAAGCCTTGCCAGCCCTTGTGATCGGGTGGCACCGCCCACCAGGCGTGTGAAAGAAAGAAGAAAAGAAGAAAAAACCCGGACCGGGCCGCCTGGCCACCCTTTGTGCGGGTGTCCGCTCCCCAGGCTCCGAAAGCCTTGCCAGCCCTTGTGATCGGGTGGCACCGCCCACCAGGCGTGTGAAAGAAAGAAGAAAAGAAGAAAAAACCCGGACCGGGCCGCCTGGCCACCCTTTGTGCGGGTGTCCGCTCCCCAGGCTCCGAAAGCCTTGCCAGCCCTTGTGATCGGGTGGCACCGCCCACCAGGCTTGTGAAAGAAAGAAGAAAAGAAGAAAAAACCCGGACCGGGCCGCCTGGCCACCCTTTGTGCGGGTGTCCGCTCCCCAGGCTCCGAAAGCCTTGCCAGCCCTTGTGATCGGGTGTCACCGCCCACCAGGCGTGTGAAAGAAAGAAGAAAAGAAGAAAAAACCCGGACCGGGCCGCCTGGCCACCCTTTGTGCGGGTGTCCGCTCCCCAGGCTCCGAAAGCCTTGCCAGCCCTTGTGATCGGGTGGCACCGCCCACCAGGCGTGTGAAAGAAAGAAGAAAAGGAGAAAAAACCCGGACCGGGCCGCCTGGCCACCCTTTGTGCGGGTGTCCGCTCCCCAGGCTCCGAAAGCCTTGCCAGCCCTTGTGATCGGGTGGCACCGCCCACCAGGCGTGTGAAAGAAAGAAGAAAAGAAGAAAAAACCCGGACCGGGCCGCCTGGCCACCCTTTGTGCGGGTGTCCGCTCCCCAGGCTCCGAAAGCCTTGCCAGCCCTTGTGATCGGGTGGCACCGCCCACCAGGCGCGTGAAAGAAAGAAGAAAAGAAGAAAAAACCCGGACCGGGCCGCCTGGCCACCATTTGTGCGGGTGTCCGCTCCCCAGGCTCCGAAAGCCTTGCCAGCCCTTGTGATAGGGTGGCACCGCCCACCAGGCGTGTGAAAGAAAGAAGAAAAGAAGAAAAAACCCGGACCGGGCCGCCTGGCCACCCTTTGTGCGGGTGTCCGCTCCCCAGGCTCCGAAAGCCTTGCCAGCCCTTGTGATCGGGTGGCACCGCCCACCAGGCGTGTGAAAGAAAGAAGAAAAGAAGAAAAAACCCGGACCGGGCCGCCTGGCCACCCTTTGTGCGGGTGTCCGCTCCCCAGGCTCCGAAAGCCTTGCCAGCCCTTGTGATCGGGTGGCACCGCCCACCAGGCGTGAGAAAGAAAGAAGAAAAGAAGAAAAAACCCGGACCGGGCCGCCTGGCCACCCTTTGTGCGGGTGTCCGCTCCCCAGGCTCCGAAAACCTTGCCAGCCCTTGTGATCGGGTGGCACCGCCCACCAGGCGTGTGAAAGAAAGAAGAAAAGAAGAAAAAACCCGGACCGGGCCGCCTGGCCACCCTTTGTGCGGGTGTCCGCTCCCCAGGCTCCGAAAGCCTTGCAAGCCCTTGTGATCGGGTGGCACCGCCCACCAGGCGTGTGAAAGAAAGAAGAAAAGAAGAAAAAACCCGGACCGGGCCGCCTGGCCACCCTTTGTGAGGGTGTCCGCTCCCCAGGCTCCGAAAGCCTTGCCAGCCCTTGTGATCGGGTGGCATCGCCCACCAGGCGTGTGAAAGAAAGAAGAAAAGAAGAAAAAACCCGGACCGGGCCGCCTGGCCACCCTTTGTGCGGGTGTCCGCTCCCCAGGCTCCGAAAGCCTTGCCAGCCCTTGTGATCGGGTGGCATCGCCCACCAGGCGTGTGAAAGAAAGAAGAAAAGAAGAAAAAACCCGGACCGGGCCGCCTGGCCACCCTTTGTGCGGGTGTCCGCTCCCCAGGCTCCGAAAGCCTTGCCAGCCCTTGTGATCGGGTGGCATCGCCCACCAGGCGTGTGAAAGAAAGAAGAAAAGAAGAAAAAACCCGGACCGGGCCGCCTGGCCACCCTTTGTGCGGGTGTCCGCTCCCCAGGCTCCGAAAGCCTTGCCAGCCCTTGTGATCGGGTGGCACCGCCCACCAGGTGTATGAAAGAAAGAAGAAAAGAAGAAAAAACCCGGACCGGGCCGCCTGGCCACCCTTTGTGCGGGTGTCCGCTCCCCAGGCTCCGAAAGCCTTGCCAGCCCTTGTGATCGGGTGGCACCGCCCACCAGGCGCGTGAAAGAAAGAAGAAAAGAAGAAAAAACCCGGACCGGGCCGCCTGGCCACCCTTTGTGCGGGTGTCCGCTCCCCAGGCTCCGAAAGCCTTGCCAGCCCTTGTGATAGGGTGGCACCGCCCACCAGGCGTGTGAAAGAAAGAAGAAAAGAAGAAAAAACCCGGACCGGGCCGCCTGGCCACCCTTTGTGCGGGTGTCCGCTCCCCAGGCTCCGAAAGCCTTGCCAGCCCTTGTGATCGGGTGGCACCGCCCACCAGGCGTGTGAAAGAAAGAAGAAAAGAAGAAAAAACCCGGACCGGGCCGCCTGGCCACCCTTTGTGCGGGTGTCCGCTCCCCAGGCTCCGAAAGCCTTGCCAGCCCTTGTGATCGGGTGGCACCGCCCACCAGGCGTGAGAAAGAAAGAAGAAAAGAAGAAAAAACCCGGACCGGGCCGCCTGGCCACCCTTTGTGCGGGTGTCCGCTCCCCAGGCTCCGGAAACCTTGCCAGCCCTTGTGATCGGGTGGCATCGCCCACCAGGCGTGTGATAGAAAGAAGAAAAGAAGAAAAAACCCGGACCGGGCTGCCTGGCCACCCTTTGTGCGGGTGTCCGCTCCCCAGGCTCCGAAAGCCTTGCCAGCCCTTGTGATCGGGTGGCACCGCCCACCAGGCGTGTGAAAGAAAGAAGAAAAGAAGAAAAAACCCGGACCGGGCCGCCTGGCCACCCTTTGTGCGGGTGTCCGCTCCCCAGGCTCCGAAAGCCTTGCCAGCCCTTGTGATCGGGTGGCACCGCCCACCAGGCGTGTGAAAGAAAGAAGAAAAGAAGAAAAAACCCGGACCGGGCCGCCTGGCCACCCTTTCTGCGGGTGTCCGCTCCCCAGGCTCCGAAAGCCTTGCCAGCCCTTGTGATCGGGTGGCACCGCCCACCAGGCGTGTGAAAGAAAGAAGAAAAGAAGAAAAAACCCGGACCGGGCCGCCTGGCCACCCTTTGTGCGGGTGTCCGCTCCCCAGGCTCCGAAAGCCTTGCCAGCCCTTGTGATCGGGTGGCACCGCCCACCAGGCGTGTGAAAGAAAGAAGAAAAGAAGAAAAAACCCGGACCGGGCCGCCTGGCCACCCTTTCTGCGGGTGTCCGCTCCCCAGGCTCCGAAAGCCTTGTCAGCCCTTGTGATCGGGTGGCACCGCCCACCAGGCGTGTGAAAGAAAGAAGAAAAGAAGAAAAAACCCGGACCGGGCCGCCTGGCCACCCTTTCTGCGGGTGTCCGCTCCCCAGGCTCCGAAAGCCTTGCCAGCCCTTGTGATCGGGTGGCACCGCCCACCAGGCTTGTGAAAGAAAGAAGAAAAGAAGAAAAAACCCGGACCGGGCCGCCTGGCCACCCTTTGTGCGGGTGTCCGCTCCCCAGGCTCCGAAAGCCTTGCCAGCCCTTGTGATCGGGTGTCACCGCCCACCAGGCGTGTGAAAGAAAGAAGAAAAGAAGAAAAAACCCGGACCGGGCCGCCTGGCCACCCTTTGTGCGGGTGTCCGCTCCCCAGGCTCCGAAAGCCTTGCCAGCCCTTGTGATCGGGTGGCACCGCCCACCAGGCGTGTGAAAGAAAGAAGAAAAGGAGAAAAAACCCGGACCGGGCCGCCTGGCCACCCTTTGTGCGGGTGTCCGCTCCCCAGGCTCCGAAAGCCTTGCCAGCCCTTGTGATCGGGTGGCACCGCCCACCAGGCGTGTGAAAGAAAGAAGAAAAGAAGAAAAAACCCGGACCGGGCCGCCTGGCCACCCTTTCTGCGGGTGTCCGCTCCCCAGGCTCCGAAAGCCTTGCCAGCCCTTGTGATCGGGTGGCACCGCCCACCAGGCGAGTGGAAGAAAGAAGAAAAGAAGAAAAAACCCGGTCCGGGCCGCCTGGCCACCCTTTGTGCGGGTGTCCGCTCCCCAGGCTCCGAAAGCCTTGCCAGCCCTTGTGATCGGGTGGCACCGCCCACCAGGCGTGTGAAAGAAAGAAGAAAAGAAGAAAAAACCCGGACCGGGCCGCCTGGCCACCCTTTGTGCGGGTGTCCGCTCCCCAGGCTCCGAAAGCCTTGCCAGCCCTTGTGATCGGGTGGCACCGCCCACCAGGCGAGTGGAAGAAAGAAGAAAAGAAGAAAAAACCCGGTCCGGGCCGCCTGGCCACCCTTTGTGCGGGTGTCCGCTCCCCAGGCTCCGAAAGCCTTGCCAGCCCTTGTGATCGGGTGGCACCGCCCACCAGGCGAGTGGAAGAAAGAAGAAAAGAAGAAAAAACCCGGTCCGGGCCGCCTGGCCACCCTTTGTGCGGGTGTCCGCTCCCCAGGCTCCGAAAGCCTTGCCAGCCCTTGTGATCGGGTGGCACCGCCCACCAGGCGTGTGAAAGAAAGAAGAAAAGAAGAAAAAACCCGGACCGGGCCGCCTGGCCACCCTTTGTGCGGGTGTCCGCTCCCCAGGCTCCGAAAGCCTTGCCAGCCCTTGTGATCGGGTGGCACCGCCCACCAGGCGAGTGGAAGAAAGAAGAAAAGAAGAAAAAACCCGGTCCGGGCCGCCTGGCCACCCTTTGTGCGGGTGTCCGCTCCCCAGGCTCCGAAAGCCTTGCCAGCCCTTGTGATCGGGTGGCACCGCCCACCAGGCGTGTGAAAGAAAGAAGAAAAGAAGAAAAAACCCGGACCGGGCCGCCTGGCCACCCTTTCTGCGGGTGTCCGCTCCCCAGGCTCCGAAAGCCTTGCCAGCCCTTGTGATCGGGTGGCACCGCCCACCAGGCGAGTGGAAGAAAGAAGAAAAGAAGAAAAAACCCGGTCCGGGCCGCCTGGCCACCCTTTGTGCGGGTGTCCGCTCCCCAGGCTCCGAAAGCCTTGCCAGCCCTTGTGATCGGGTGGCACCGCCCACCAGGCGTGTGAAAGAAAGAAGAAAAGAAGAAAAAACCCGGACCGGGCCGCCTGGCCACCCTTTGTGCGGGTGTCCGCTCCCCAGGCTCCGAAAGCCTTGCCAGCCCTTGTGATCGGGTGGCACCGCCCACCAGGCGTGTGAAAGAAAGAAGAAAAGAAGAAAAAACCCGGACCGGGCCGCCTGGCCACCCTTTCTGCGGGTGTCCGCTCCCCAGGCTCCGAAAGCCTTGCCAGCCCTTGTGATCGGGTGGCACCGCCCACCAGGCGTGTGAAAGAAAGAAGAAAAGAAGAAAAAACCCGGACCGGGCCGCCTGGCCACCCTTTGTGCGGGTGTCCGCTCCCCAGGCTCCGAAAGCCTTGCCAGCCCTTGTGATCGGGTGGCACCGCCCACCAGGCGTGTGAAAGAAAGAAGAAAAGAAGAAAAAACCCGGACCGGGCCGCCTGGCCACCCTTTGTGCGGGTGTCCGCTCCCCAGGCTCCGAAAGCCTTGCCAGCCCTTGTGATCGGGTGGCACCGCCCACCAGGCGTGTGAAAGAAAGAAGAAAAGAAGAAAAAACCCGGACCGGGCCGCCTGGCCACCCTTTGTGCGGGTGTCCGCTCCCCAGGCTCCGAAAGCCTTGCCAGCCCTTGTGATCGGGTGGCACCGCCCACCAGGCGTGTGAAAGAAAGAAGAAAAGAAGAAAAAACCCGGACCGGGCCGCCTGGCCACCCTTTGTGCGGGTGTCCGCTCCCCAGGCTCCGAAAGCCTTGCCAGCCCTTGTGATCGGGTGGCACCGCCCACCAGGCGTGTGAAAGAAAGAAGAAAAGAAGAAAAAACCCGGACCGGGCCGCCTGGCCACCCTTTGTGCGGGTGTCCGCTCCCCAGGCTCCGAAAGCCTTGCCAGCCCTTGTGATCGGGTGGCACCGCCCACCAGGCGTGTGAAAGAAAGAAGAAAAGAAGAAAAAACCCGGACCGGGCCGCCTGGCCACCCTTTGTGCGGGTGTCCGCTCCCCAGGCTCCGAAAGCCTTGCCAGCCCTTGTGATCGGGTGGCACCGCCCACCAGGCGTGTGGAAGAAAGACGAAAAGAAGAAAAAACCCGGACCGGGCCGCCTGGCCACCCTTTGTGCGGGTGTCCGCTCCCCAGGCTCCGAAAGCCTTGCCAGCCCTTGTGATCGGGTGGCACCGCCCACCAGGCGTGTGAAAGAAAGAAGAAAAGAAGAAAAAACCCGGACCGGGCCGCCTGGCCACCCTTTGTGCGGGTGTCCGCTCCCCAGGCTCCGAAAGCCTTGCCAGCCCTTGTGATCGGGTGGCACCGCCCACCAGGCGTGTGAAAGAAAGAAGAAAAGAAGAAAAAACCCGGACCGGGCCGCCTGGCCACCCTTTGTGCGGGTGTCCGCTCCCCAGGCTCCGAAAGCCTTGCCAGCCCTTGTGATCGGGTGGCACCGCCCACCAGGCGTGTGAAAGAAAGAAGAAAAGAAGAAAAAACCCGGACCGGGCCGCCTGGCCACCCTTTGTGCGGGTGTCCGCTCCCCAGGCTCCGAAAGCCTTGCCAGCCCTTGTGATCGGGTGGCACCGCCCACCAGGCGTGTGAAAGAAAGAAGAAAAGAAGAAAAAACCCGGACCGGGCCGCCTGGCCACCCTTTGTGCGGGTGTCCGCTCCCCAGGCTCCGAAAGCCTTGCCAGCCCTTGTGATCGGGTGGCACCGCCCACCAGGCGTGTGGAAGAAAGACGAAAAGAAGAAAAAACCCGGACCGGGCCGCCTGGCCACCCTTTGTGCGGGTGTCCGCTCCCCAGGCTCCGAAAGCCTTGCCAGCCCTTGTGATCGGGTGGCACCGCCCACCAGGCGTGTGAAAGAAAGACGAAAAGAAGAAAAAACCCGGACCGGGCCGCCTGGCCACCCTTTGTGCGGGTGTCCGCTCCCCAGGCTCCGAAAGCCTTGCCAGCCCTTGTGATCGGGTGGCACCGCCCACCAGGCGTGTGAAAGAAAGAAGAAAAGAAGAAAAAACCCGGACCGGGCCGCCTGGCCACCCTTTGTGCGGGTGTCCGCTCCCCAGGCTCCGAAAGCCTTGCCAGCCCTTGTGATCGGGTGGCACCGCCCACCAGGCGTGTGAAAGAAAGAAGAAAAGAAGAAAAAACCCGGACCGGGCCGCCTGGCCACCCTTTGTGCGGGTGTCCGCTCCCCAGGCTCCGAAAGCCTTGCCAGCCCTTGTGATCGGGTGGCATCGCCCACCAGGCGTGTGAAAGAAAGAAGAAAAGAAGAAAAAACCCGGACCGGGCCGCCTGGCCACCCTTTGTGCGGGTGTCCGCTCCCCAGGCTCCGAAAGCCTTGCCAGCCCTTGTGATCGGGTGGCACCGCCCACCAGGTGTATGAAAGAAAGAAGAAAAGAAGAAAAAACCCGGACCGGGCCGTCTGGCCACCCTTTGTGCGGGTGTCCGCTCCCCAGGCTCCGAAAGCCTTGCCAGCCCTTGTGATCGGGTGGCACCGCCCACCAGGCTTGTGAAAGAAAGAAGAAAAGAAGAAAAAACCCGGACCGGGCCGCCTGGCCACCCTTTGTGCGGGTGTCCGCTCCCCAGGCTCCGAAAGCCTTGCCAGCCCTTGTGATCGGGTGTCACCGCCCACCAGGCGTGTGAAAGAAAGAAGAAAAGAAGAAAAAACCCGGACCGGGCCGCCTGGCCACCCTTTGTGCGGGTGTCCGCTCCCCAGGCTCCGAAAGCCTTGCCAGCCCTTGTGATCGGGTGGCACCGCCCACCAGGCGTGTGAAAGAAAGAAGAAAAGGAGAAAAAACCCGGACCGGGCCGCCTGGCCACCCCTTGTGCGGGTGTCCGCTCCCCAGGCTCCGAAAGCCTTGCCAGCCCTTGTGATCGGGTGGCACCGCCCACCAGGCGTGTGAAAGAAAGAAGAAAAGAAGAAAAAACCCGGACCGGGCCGCCTGGCCACCCTTTGTGCGGGTGTCCGCTCCCCAGGCTCCGAAAGCCTTGCCAGCCCTTGTGATCGGGTGGCACCGCCCACCAGGCGCGTGAAAGAAAGAAGAAAAGAAGAAAAAACCCGGACCGGGCCGCCTGGCCACCATTTGTGCGGGTGTCCGCTCCCCAGGCTCCGAAAGCCTTGCCAGCCCTTGTGATAGGGTGGCACCGCCCACCAGGCGTGTGAAAGAAAGAAGAAAAGAAGAAAAAACCCGGACCGGGCCGCCTGGCCACCCTTTGTGCGGGTGTCCGCTCCCCAGGCTCCGAAAGCCTTGCCAGCCCTTGTGATCGGGTGGCACCGCCCACCAGGCGTGTGAAAGAAAGAAGAAAAGAAGAAAAAACCCGGACCGGGCCGCCTGGCCACCCTTTGTGCGGGTGTCCGCTCCCCAGGCTCCGAAAGCCTTGCCAGCCCTTGTGATCGGGTGGCACCGCCCACCAGGCGTGAGAAAGAAAGAAGAAAAGAAGAAAAAACCCGGACCGGGCCGCCTGGCCACCCTTTGTGCGGGTGTCCGCTCCCCAGGCTCCGGAAACCTTGCCAGCCCTTGTGATCGGGTGGCATCGCCCACCAGGCGTGTGATAGAAAGAAGAAAAGAAGAAAAAACCCGGACCGGGCTGCCTGGCCACCCTTTGTGCGGGTGTCCGCTCCCCAGGCTCCGAAAGCCTTGCCAGCCCTTGTGATCGGGTGGCACCGCCCACCAGGCGTGTGAAAGAAAGAAGAAAAGAAGAAAAAACCCGGACCGGGCCGCCTGGCCACCCTTTGTGCGGGTGTCCGCTCCCCAGGCTCCGAAAGCCTTGCCAGCCCTTGTGATCGGGTGGCACCGCCCACCAGGCGTGTGAAAGAAAGAAGAAAAGAAGAAAAAACCCGGACCGGGCCGCCTGGCCACCCTTTCTGCGGGTGTCCGCTCCCCAGGCTCCGAAAGCCTTGCCAGCCCTTGTGATCGGGTGGCACCGCCCACCAGGCGTGTGAAAGAAAGAAGAAAAGAAGAAAAAACCCGGACCGGGCCGCCTGGCCACCCTTTGTGCGGGTGTCCGCTCCCCAGGCTCCGAAAGCCTTGCCAGCCCTTGTGATCGGGTGGCACCGCCCACCAGGCGTGTGAAAGAAAGAAGAAAAGAAGAAAAAACCCGGACCGGGCCGCCTGGCCACCCTTTGTGCGGGTGTCCGCTCCCCAGGCTCCGAAAGCCTTGTCAGCCCTTGTGATCGGGTGGCACCGCCCACCAGGCGTGTGAAAGAAAGAAGAAAAGAAGAAAAAACCCGGACCGGGCCGCCTGGCCACCCTTTCTGCGGGTGTCCGCTCCCCAGGCTCCGAAAGCCTTGCCAGCCCTTGTGATCGGGTGGCACCGCCCACCAGGCTTGTGAAAGAAAGAAGAAAAGAAGAAAAAACCCGGACCGGGCCGCCTGGCCACCCTTTGTGCGGGTGTCCGCTCCCCAGGCTCCGAAAGCCTTGCCAGCCCTTGTGATCGGGTGTCACCGCCCACCAGGCGTGTGAAAGAAAGAAGAAAAGAAGAAAAAACCCGGACCGGGCCGCCTGGCCACCCTTTGTGCGGGTGTCCGCTCCCCAGGCTCCGAAAGCCTTGCCAGCCCTTGTGATCGGGTGGCACCGCCCACCAGGCGTGTGAAAGAAAGAAGAAAAGGAGAAAAAACCCGGACCGGGTCGCCTGGCCACCCTTTGTGCGGGTGTCCGCTCCCCAGGCTCCGAAAGCCTTGCCAGCCCTTGTGATCGGGTGGCACCGCCCACCAGGCGTGTGAAAGAAAGAAGAAAAGAAGAAAAAACCCGGACCGGGCCGCCTGGCCACCCTTTCTGCGGGTGTCCGCTCCCCAGGCTCCGAAAGCCTTGCCAGCCCTTGTGATCGGGTGGCACCGCCCACCAGGCGAGTGGAAGAAAGAAGAAAAGAAGAAAAAACCCGGTCCGGGCCGCCTGGCCACCCTTTGTGCGGGTGTCCGCTCCCCAGGCTCCGAAAGCCTTGCCAGCCCTTGTGATCGGGTGGCACCGCCCACCAGGCGTGTGAAAGAAAGAAGAAAAGAAGAAAAAACCCGGACCGGGCCGCCTGGCCACCCTTTGTGCGGGTGTCCGCTCCCCAGGCTCCGAAAGCCTTGCCAGCCCTTGTGATCGGGTGGCACCGCCCACCAGGCGAGTGGAAGAAAGAAGAAAAGAAGAAAAAACCCGGTCCGGGCCGCCTGGCCACCCTTTGTGCGGGTGTCCGCTCCCCAGGCTCCGAAAGCCTTGCCAGCCCTTGTGATCGGGTGGCACCGCCCACCAGGCGAGTGGAAGAAAGAAGAAAAGAAGAAAAAACCCGGTCCGGGCCGCCTGGCCACCCTTTGTGCGGGTGTCCGCTCCCCAGGCTCCGAAAGCCTTGCCAGCCCTTGTGATCGGGTGGCACCGCCCACCAGGCGTGTGAAAGAAAGACGAAAAGAAGAAAAAACCCGGACCGGGCCGCCTGGCCACCCTTTGTGCGGGTGTCCGCTCCCCAGGCTCCGAAAGCCTTGCCAGCCCTTGTGATCGGGTGGCACCGCCCACCAGGCGTGTGAAAGAAAGAAGAAAAGAAGAAAAAACCCGGACCGGGCCGCCTGGCCACCCTTTGTGCGGGTGTCCGCTCCCCAGGCTCCGAAAGCCTTGCCAGCCCTTGTGATCGGGTGGCACCGCCCACCAGGCGTGTGAAAGAAAGAAGAAAAGAAGAAAAAACCCAGACCGGGCCGCCTGGCCACCCTTTGTGCGGGTGTCCGCTCCCCAGGCTCCGAAAGCCTTGCCAGCCCTTGTGATCGGGTGGCACCGCCCACCAGGCGTGTGAAAGAAAGAAGAAAAGAAGAAAAAACCCGGACCGGGCCGCCTGGCCACCCTTTGTGCGGGTGTCCGCTCCCCAGGCTCCGAAAGCCTTGCCAGCCCTTGTGATCGGGTGGCACCGCCCACCAGGCGTGTGAAAGAAAGAAGAAAAGAAGAAAAAACCCGGACCGGGCCGCCTGGCCACCCTTTGTGCGGGTGTCCGCTCCCCAGGCTCCGAAAGCCTTGCCAGCCCTTGTGATCGGGTGGCACCGCCCACCAGGCGAGTGGAAGAAAGAAGAAAAGAAGAAAAAACCCGGTCCGGGCCGCCTGGCCACCCTTTGTGCGGGTGTCCGCTCCCCAGGCTCCGAAAGCCTTGCCAGCCCTTGTGATCGGGTGGCACCGCCCACCAGGCGTGTGAAAGAAAGAAGAAAAGAAGAAAAAACCCGGACCGGGCCGCCTGGCCACCCTTTCTGCGGGTGTCCGCTCCCCAGGCTCCGAAAGCCTTGCCAGCCCTTGTGATCGGGTGGCACCGCCCACCAGGCGAGTGGAAGAAAGAAGAAAAGAAGAAAAAACCCGGTCCGGGCCGCCTGGCCACCCTTTGTGCGGGTGTCCGCTCCCCAGGCTCCGAAAGCCTTGCCAGCCCTTGTGATCGGGTGGCACCGCCCACCAGGCGTGTGAAAGAAAGAAGAAAAGAAGAAAAAACCCGGACCGGGCCGCCTGGCCACCCTTTGTGCGGGTGTCCGCTCCCCAGGCTCCGAAAGCCTTGCCAGCCCTTGTGATCGGGTGGCACCGCCCACCAGGCGTGTGAAAGAAAGAAGAAAAGAAGAAAAAACCCGGACCGGGCCGCCTGGCCACCCTTTGTGCGGGTGTCCGCTCCCCAGGCTCCGAAAGCCTTGCCAGCCCTTGTGATCGGGTGGCACCGCCCACCAGGCGTGTGAAAGAAAGAAGAAAAGAAGAAAAAACCCGGACCGGGCCGCCTGGCCACCCTTTGTGCGGGTGTCCGCTCCCCAGGCTCCGAAAGCCTTGCCAGCCCTTGTGATCGGGTGGCACCGCCCACCAGGCGTGTGAAAGAAAGAAGAAAAGAAGAAAAAACCCGGACCGGGCCGCCTGGCCACCCTTTGTGCGGGTGTCCGCTCCCCAGGCTCCGAAAGCCTTGCCAGCCCTTGTGATCGGGTGGCACCGCCCACCAGGCGTGTGAAAGAAAGAAGAAAAGAAGAAAAAACCCGGACCGGGCCGCCTGGCCACCCTTTGTGCGGGTGTCCGCTCCCCAGGCTCCGAAAGCCTTGCCAGCCCTTGTGATCGGGTGGCACCGCCCACCAGGCGTGTGGAAGAAAGACGAAAAGAAGAAAAAACCCGGACCGGGCCGCCTGGCCACCCTTTGTGCGGGTGTCCGCTCCCCAGGCTCCGAAAGCCTTGCCAGCCCTTGTGATCGGGTGGCACCGCCCACCAGGCGTGTGAAAGAAAGACGAAAAGAAGAAAAAACCCGGACCGGGCCGCCTGGCCACCCTTTGTGCGGGTGTCCGCTCCCCAGGCTCCGAAAGCCTTGCCAGCCCTTGTGATCGGGTGGCACCGCCCACCAGGCGTGTGAAAGAAAGAAGAAAAGAAGAAAAAACCCGGACCGGGCCGCCTGGCCACCCTTTGTGCGGGTGTCCGCTCCCCAGGCTCCGAAAGCCTTGCCAGCCCTTGTGATCGGGTGGCACCGCCCACCAGGCGTGTGAAAGAAAGAAGAAAAGAAGAAAAAACCCGGACCGGGCCGCCTGGCCACCCTTTGTGCGGGTGTCCGCTCCCCAGGCTCCGAAAGCCTTGCCAGCCCTTGTGATCGGGTGGCACCGCCCACCAGGCGTGTGAAAGAAAGAAGAAAAGAAGAAAAAACCCGGACCGGGCCGCCTGGCCACCCTTTGTGCGGGTGTCCGCTCCCCAGGCTCCGAAAGCCTTGCCAGCCCTTGTGATCGGGTGGCACCGCCCACCAGGCGTGTGAAAGAAAGAAGAAAAGAAGAAAAAACCCGGACCGGGCCGCCTGGCCACCCTTTCTGCGGGTGTCCGCTCCGCAGGCTCCGAAAGCCTTGCCAGCCCTTGTGATCGGGTGGCACCGCCCACCAGGCGTGTGGAAGAAAGAAGAAAAGAAGAAAAAACCCGGACCGGGCCGCCTGGCCACCCTTTGTGCGGGTGTCCGCTCCCCAGGCTCCGAAAGCCTTGCCAGCCCTTGTGATCGGGTGGCACCGCCCACCAGGCGTGTGAAAGAAAGAAGAAAAGAAGAAAAAACCCGGACCGGGCCGCCTGGCCACCCTTTGTGCGGGTGTCCGCTCCCAAGGCTCCGAAAGCCTTGCCAGCCCTTGTGATCGGGTGGCACCGCCCACCAGGCGTGTGAAAGAAAGAAGAAAAGAAGAAAAAACCCGGACCGGGCCGCCTGGCCACCCTTTGTGCGGGTGTCCGCTCCCCAGGCTCCGAAAGCCTTGCCAGCCCTTGTGATCGGGTGGCACCGCCCACCAGGCGTGTGAAAGAAAGAAGAAAAGAAGAAAAAACCCGGACCGGGCCGCCTGGCCACCCTTTGTGCGGGTGTCCGCTCCCCAGGCTCCGAAAGCCTTGCCAGCCCTTGTGATCGGGTGGCACCGCCCACCAGGCGTGTGAAAGAAAGAAGAAAAGAAGAAAAAACCCGGACCGGGCCGCCTGGCCACCCTTTGTGCGGGTGTCCGCTCCCCAGGCTCCGAAAGCCTTGCCAGCCCTTGTGATCGGGTGGCACCGCCCACCAGGCGTGTGAAAGAAAGAAGAAAAGAAGAAAAAACCCGGACCGGGCCGCCTGGCCACCCTTTGTGCGGGTGTCCGCTCCCCAGGCTCCGAAAGCCTTGCCAGCCCTTGTGATCGGATGGCACCGCCCACCAGGCGTGTGGAAGAAAGAAGAAAAGAAGAAAAAACCCGGACCGGGCCGCCTGGCCACCCTTTGTGCGGGTGTCCGCTCCCCAGGCTCCGAAAGCCTTGCCAGCCCTTGTGATCGGGTGGCACCGCCCACCAGGCGTGTGAAAGAAAGAAGAAAAGAAGAAAAAACCCGGACCGGGCCGCCTGGCCACCCTTTGTGCGGGTGTCCGCTCCCCAGGCTCCGAAAGCCTTGCCAGCCCTTGTGATCGGGTGGCACCGCCCACCAGGCGTGTGGAAGAAAGAAGAAAAGAAGAAAAAACCCGGACCGGGCCGCCTGGCCACCCTTTGTGCGGGTGTCCGCTCCCCAGGCTCCGAAAGCCTTGCCAGCCCTTGTGATCGGGTGGCACCGCCCACCAGGCGTGTGAAAGAAAGAAGAAAAGAAGAAAAAACCCGGACCGGGCCGCCTGGCCACCCTTTGTGCGGGTGTCCGCTCCCCAGGCTCCGAAAGCCTTGCCAGCCCTTGTGATCGGGTGGCACCGCCCACCAGGCGTGTGAAAGAAAGAAAAAAAGAAGAAAAAACCCGGACCGGGCCGCCTGGCCACCCTTTGTGCGGGTGTCCGCTCCCCAGGCTCCGAAAGCCTTGCCAGCCCTTGTGATCGGGTGGCACCGCCCACCAGGCGTGTGAAAGAAAGAAGAAAAGAAGAAAAAACCCGGACCGGGCCGCCTGGCCACCCTTTGTGCGGGTGTCCGCTCCCCAGGCTCCGAAAGCCTTGCCAGCCCTTGTGATCGGGTGGCACCGCCCACCAGGCGTGTGAAAGAAAGAAAAAAAGAAGAAAAAACCCGGACCGGGCCGCCTGGCCACCCTTTGTGCGGGTGTCCGCTCCCCAGGCTCCGAAAGCCTTGCCAGCCCTTGTGATCGGGTGGCACCGCCCACCAGGCGTGTGAAAGAAAGAAGAAAAGAAGAAAAAACCCGGACCGGGCCGCCTGGCCACCCTTTGTGCGGGTGTCCGCTCCCCAGGCTCCGAAAGCCTTGCCAGCCCTTGTGATCGGGTGGCACCGCCCACCAGGCGTGTGAAAGAAAGAAGAAAAGAAGAAAAAACCCGGACCGGGCCGCCTGGCCACCCTTTGTGCGGGTGTCCGCTCCCCAGGCTCCGAAAGCCTTGCCAGCCCTTGTGATCGGGTGGCACCGCCCACCAGGCGTGTGAAAGAAAGAAGAAAAGAAGAAAAAACCCGGACCGGGCCGCCTGGCCACCCTTTCTGCGGGTGTCCGCTCCGCAGGCTCCGAAAGCCTTGCCAGCCCTTGTGATCGGGTGGCACCGCCCACCAGGCGTGTGGAAGAAAGAAGAAAAGAAGAAAAAACCCGGACCGGGCCGCCTGGCCACCCTTTGTGCGGGTGTCCGCTCCCCAGGCTCCGAAAGCCTTGCCAGCCCTTGTGATCGGGTGGCACCGCCCACCAGGCGTGTGAAAGAAAGAAGAAAAGAAGAAAAAACCCGGACCGGGCCGCCTGGCCACCCTTTGTGCGGGTGTCCGCTCCCCAGGCTCCGAAAGCCTTGCCAGCCCTTGTGATCGGGTGGCACCGCCCACCAGGCGTGTGAAAGAAAGAAGAAAAGAAGAAAAAACCCGGACCGGGCCGCCTGGCCACCCTTTGTGCGGGTGTCCGCTCCCCAGGCTCCGAAAGCCTTGCCAGCCCTTGTGATCGGGTGGCACCGCCCACCAGGCGTGTGGAAGAAAGAAGAAAAGAAGAAAAAACCCGGACCGGGCCGCCTGGCCACCCTTTGTGCGGGTGTCCGCTCCCCAGGCTCCGAAAGCCTTGCCAGCCCTTGTGATCGGGTGGCACCGCCCACCAGGCGTGTGAAAGAAAGAAGAAAAGAAGAAAAAACCCGGACCGGGCCGCCTGGCCACCCTTTGTGCGGGTGTCCGCTCCCCAGGCTCCGAAAGCCTTGCCAGCCCTTGTGATCGGGTGGCACCGCCCACCAGGCGTGTGAAAGAAAGAAGAAAAGAAGAAAAAACCCGGACCGGGCCGCCTGGCCACCCTTTGTGCGGGTGTCCGCTCCCCAGGCTCCGAAAGCCTTGCCAGCCCTTGTGATCGGATGGCACCGCCCACCAGGCGTGTGGAAGAAAGAAGAAAAGAAGAAAAAACCCGGACCGGGCCGCCTGGCCACCCTTTGTGCGGGTGTCCGCTCCCCAGGCTCCGAAAGCCTTGCCAGCCCTTGTGATCGGGTGGCACCGCCCACCAGGCGTGTGAAAGAAAGAAGAAAAGAAGAAAAAACCCGGACCGGGCCGCCTGGCCACCCTTTGTGCGGGTGTCCGCTCCCCAGGCTCCGAAAGCCTTGCCAGCCCTTGTGATCGGGTGGCACCGCCCACCAGGCGTGTGGAAGAAAGAAGAAAAGAAGAAAAAACCCGGACCGGGCCGCCTGGCCACCCTTTGTGCGGGTGTCCGCTCCCCAGGCTCCGAAAGCCTTGCCAGCCCTTGTGATCGGGTGGCACCGCCCACCAGGCGTGTGAAAGAAAGAAGAAAAGAAGAAAAAACCCGGACCGGGCCGCCTGGCCACCCTTTGTGCGGGTGTCCGCTCCCCAGGCTCCGAAAGCCTTGCCAGCCCTTGTGATCGGGTGGCACCGCCCACCAGGCGTGTGAAAGAAAGAAGAAAAGAAGAAAAAACCCGGACCGGGCCGCCTGGCCACCCTTTGTGCGGGTGTCCGCTCCCCAGGCTCCGAAAGCCTTGCCAGCCCTTGTGATCGGGTGGCACCGCCCACCAGGCGTGTGGAAGAAAGAAGAAAAGAAGAAAAAACCCGGACCGGGCCGCCTGGCCACCCTTTGTGCGGGTGTCCGCTCCCCAGGCTCCGAAAGCCTTGCCAGCCCTTGTGATCGGGTGGCACCGCCCACCAGGCGTGTGAAAGAAAGAAGAAAAGAAGAAAAAACCCGGACCGGGCCGCCTGGCCACCCTTTGTGCGGGTGTCCGCTCCCCAGGCTCCGAAAGCCTTGCCAGCCCTTGTGATCGGGTGGCACCGCCCACCAGGCGTGTGAAAGAAAGAAGAAAAGAAGAAAAAACCCGGACCGGGCCGCCTGGCCACCCTTTGTGCGGGTGTCCGCTCCCCAGGCTCCGAAAACCTTGCCAGCCCTTGTGATCGGGTGGCACCGCCCACCAGGCGTGTGAAAGAAAGAAGAAAAGAAGAAAAAACCCGGACCGGGCCGCCTGGCCACCCTTTGTGCGGGTGTCCGCTCCCCAGGCTCCGAAAGCCTTGCCAGCCCTTGTGATCGGGTGGCACCGCCCACCAGGCGTGTGAAAGAAAGAAGAAAAGAAGAAAAAACCCGGACCGGGCCGCCTGGCCACCCTTTGTGCGGGTGTCCGCTCCCCAGGCTCCGAAAGCCTTGCCAGCCCTTGTGATCGGGTGGCACCGCCCACCAGGCGTGTGAAAGAAAGAAGAAAAGAAGAAAAAACCCGGACCGGGCCGCCTGGCCACCCTTTGTGCGGGTGTCCGCTCCCCAGGCTCCGAAAGCCTTGCCAGCCCTTGTGATCGGGTGGCACCGCCCACCAGGCGTGTGAAAGAAAGAAGAAAAGAAGAAAAAACCCGGACCGGGCCGCCTGGCCACCCTTTGTGCGGGTGTCCGCTCCCCAGGCTCCGAAAGCCTTGCCAGCCCTTGTGATCGGGTGGCACCGCCCACCAGGCGTGTGAAAGAAAGAAGAAAAGAAGAAAAAACCCGGACCGGGCCGCCTGGCCACCCTTTGTGCGGGTGTCCGCTCCCCAGGCTCCGAAAGCCTTGCCAGCCCTTGTGATCGGGTGGCACCGCCCACCAGGCGTGTGAAAGAAAGAAGAAAAGAAGAAAAAACCCGGACCGGGCCGCCTGGCCACCCTTTGTGCGGGTGTCCGCTCCCCAGGCTCCGAAAGCCTTGCCAGCCCTTGTGATCGGGTGGCACCGCCCACCAGGCGTGTGGAAGAAAGAAGAAAAGAAGAAAAAACCCGGACCGGGCCGCCTGGCCACCCTTTGTGCGGGTGTCCGCTCCCCAGGCTCCGAAAGCCTTGCCAGCCCTTGTGATCGGGTGGCACCGCCCACCAGGCGTGTGAAAGAAAGAAGAAAAGAAGAAAAAACCCGGACCGGGCCGCCTGGCCACCCTTTGTGCGGGTGTCCGCTCCCCAGGCTCCGAAAGCCTTGCCAGCCCTTGTGATCGGGTGGCACCGCCCACCAGGCGTGTGGAAGAAAGAAGAAAAGAAGAAAAAACCCGGACCGGGCCGCCTGGCCACCCTTTGTGCGGGTGTCCGCTCCCCAGGCTCCGAAAGCCTTGCCAGCCCTTGTGATCGGGTGGCACCGCCCACCAGGCGTGTGGAAGAAAGAAGAAAAGAAGAAAAAACCCGGACCGGGCCGCCTGGCCACCCTTTGTGCGGGTGTCCGCTCCCCAGGCTCCGAAAGCCTTGCCAGCCCTTGTGATCGGGTGGCACCGCCCACCAGGCGTGTGAAAGAAAGAAGAAAAGAAGAAAAAACCCGGACCGGGCCGCCTGGCCACCCTTTGTGCGGGTGTCCGCTCCCCAGGCTCCGAAAGCCTTGCCAGCCCTTGTGATCGGGTGGCACCGCCCACCAGGCGTGTGGAAGAAAGAAGAAAAGAAGAAAAAACCCGGACCGGGCCGCCTGGCCACCCTTTGTGCGGGTGTCCGCTCCCCAGGCTCCGAAAGCCTTGCCAGCCCTTGTGATCGGGTGGCACCGCCCACCAGGCGTGTGAAAGAAAGAAGAAAAGAAGAAAAAACCCGGACCGGGCCGCCTGGCCACCCTTTGTGCGGGTGTCCGCTCCCCAGGCTCCGAAAGCCTTGCCAGCCCTTGTGATCGGGTGGCACCGCCCACCAGGCGTGTGGAAGAAAGAAGAAAAGAAGAAAAAACCCGGACCGGGCCGCCTGGCCACCCTTTGTGCGGGTGTCCGCTCCCCAGGCTCCGAAAGCCTTGCCAGCCCTTGTGATCGGGTGGCACTGCCCACCAGGCGTGTGAAAGAAAGAAGAAAAGAAGAAAAAACCCGGACCGGGCCGCCTGGCCACCCTTTGTGCGGGTGTCCGCTCCCCAGGCTCCGAAAGCCTTGCCAGCCCTTGTGATCGGGTGGCACCGCCCACCAGGCGTGTGAAAGAAAGAAGAAAAGAAGAAAAAACCCGGACCGGGCCGCCTGGCCACCCTTTGTGCGGGTGTCCGCTCCCCAGGCTCCGAAAGCCTTGCCAGCCCTTGTGATCGGGTGGCACCGCCCACCAGGCGTGTGAAAGAAAGAAGAAAAGAAGAAAAAACCCGGACCGGGCCGCCTGGCCACCCTTTGTGCGGGTGTCCGCTCCCCAGGCTCCGAAAGCCTTGCCAGCCCTTGTGATCGGGTGGCACCGCCCACCAGGCGTGTGAAAGAAAGAAGAAAAGAAGAAAAAACCCGGACCGGGCCGCCTGGCCACCCTTTGTGCGGGTGTCCGCTCCCCAGGCTCCGAAAGCCTTGCCAGCCCTTGTGATCGGGTGGCACCGCCCACCAGGCGTGTGAAAGAAAGAAGAAAAGAAGAAAAAACCCGGACCGGGCCGCCTGGCCACCCTTTGTGCGGGTGTCCGCTCCCCAGGCTCCGAAAGCCTTGCCAGCCCTTGTGATCGGGTGGCACCGCCCACCAGGCGTGTGAAAGAAAGAAGAAAAGAAGAAAAAACCCGGCCGGGCCGCCTGGCCACCCTTTGTGCGGGTGTCCGCTCCCCAGGCTCCGAAAGCCTTGCCAGCCCTTGTGATCGGGTGGCACCGCCCACCAGGCGTGTGAAAGAAAGAAGAAAAGAAGAAAAAACCCGGACCGGGCCGCCTGGCCACCCTTTGTGCGGGTGTCCGCTCCCCAGGCTCCGAAAGCCTTGCCAGCCCTTGTGATCGGGTGGCACCGCCCACCAGGCGTGTGGAAGAAAGAAGAAAAGAAGAAAAAACCCGGACCGGGCCGCCTGGCCACCCTTTGTGCGGGTGTCCGCTCCCCAGGCTCCGAAAGCCTTGCCAGCCCTTGTGATCGGGTGGCACTGCCCACCAGGCGTGTGAAAGAAAGAAGAAAAGAAGAAAAAACCCGGACCGGGCCGCCTGGCCACCCTTTGTGCGGGTGTCCGCTCCCCAGGCTCCGAAAGCCTTGCCAGCCCTTGTGATCGGGTGGCACCGCCCACCAGGCGTGTGAAAGAAAGAAGAAAAGAAGAAAAAACCCGGACCGGGCCGCCTGGCCACCCTTTGTGCGGGTGTCCGCTCCCCAGGCTCCGAAAGCCTTGCCAGCCCTTGTGATCGGGTGGCACCGCCCACCAGGCGTGTGAAAGAAAGAAGAAAAGAAGAAAAAACCCGGACCGGGCCGCCTGGCCACCCTTTGTGCGGGTGTCCGCTCCCCAGGCTCCGAAAGCCTTGCCAGCCCTTGTGATCGGGTGGCACCGCCCACCAGGCGTGTGAAAGAAAGAAGAAAAGAAGAAAAAACCCGGACCGGGCCGCCTGGCCACCCTTTGTGCGGGTGTCCGCTCCCCAGGCTCCGAAAGCCTTGCCAGCCCTTGTGATCGGGTGGCACCGCCCACCAGGCGTGTGAAAGAAAGAAGAAAAGAAGAAAAAACCCGGACCGGGCCGCCTGGCCACCCTTTGTGCGGGTGTCCGCTCCCCAGGCTCCGAAAGCCTTGCCAGCCCTTGTGATCGGGTGGCACCGCCCACCAGGCGTGTGAAAGAAAGAAGAAAAGAAGAAAAAACCCGGCCGGGCCGCCTGGCCACCCTTTGTGCGGGTGTCCGCTCCCCAGGCTCCGAAAGCCTTGCCAGCCCTTGTGATCGGGTGGCACCGCCCACCAGGCGTGTGAAAGAAAGAAGAAAAGAAGAAAAAACCCGGACCGGGCCGCCTGGCCACCCTTTGTGCGGGTGTCCGCTCCCCAGGCTCCGAAAGCCTTGCCAGCCCTTGTGATCGGGTGGCACCGCCCACCAGGCGTGTGAAAGAAAGAAGAAAAGAAGAAAAAACCCGGACCGGGCCGCCTGGCCACCCTTTGTGCGGGTGTCCGCTCCCCAGGCTCCGAAAGCCTTGCCAGCCCTTGTGATCGGGTGGCACCGCCCACCAGGCGTGTGAAAGAAAGAAGAAAAGAAGAAAAAACCCGGACCGGGCCGCCTGGCCACCCTTTGTGCGGGTGTCCGCTCCCCAGGCTCCGAAAGCCTTGCCAGCCCTTGTGATCGGGTGGCACCGCCCACCAGGCGTGTGAAAGAAAGAAGAAAAGAAGAAAAAACCCGGACCGGGCCGCCTGGCCACCCTTTGTGCGGGTGTCCGCTCCCCAGGCTCCGAAAGCCTTGCCAGCCCTTGTGATCGGGTGGCACCGCCCACCAGGCGTGTGAAAGAAAGAAGAAAAGAAGAAAAAACCCGGACCGGGCCGCCTGGCCACCCTTTGTGCGGGTGTCCGCTCCCCAGGCTCCGAAAGCCTTGCCAGCCCTTGTGATCGGGTGGCACCGCCCACCAGGCGTGTGAAAGAAAGAAGAAAAGAAGAAAAAACCCGGACCGGGCCGCCTGGCCACCCTTTGTGCGGGTGTCCGCTCCCCAGGCTCCGAAAGCCTTGCCAGCCCTTGTGATCGGGTGGCACCGCCCACCAGGCGTGTGGAAGAAAGAAGAAAAGAAGAAAAAACCCGGACCGGGCCGCCTGGCCACCCTTTGTGCGGGTGTCCGCTCCCCAGGCTCCGAAAGCCTTGCCAGCCCTTGTGATCGGGTGGCACCGCCCACCAGGCGTGTGAAAGAAAGAAGAAAAGAAGAAAAAACCCGGACCGGGCCGCCTGGCCACCCTTTGTGCGGGTGTCCGCTCCCCAGGCTCCGAAAGCCTTGCCAGCCCTTGTGATCGGGTGGCACCGCCCACCAGGCGTGTGAAAGAAAGAAGAAAAGAAGAAAAAACCCGGACCGGGCCGCCTGGCCACCCTTTGTGCGGGTGTCCGCTCCCCAGGCTCCGAAAGCCTTGCCAGCCCTTGTGATCGGGTGGCACCGCCCACCAGGCGTGTGAAAGAAAGAAGAAAAGAAGAAAAAACCCGGACCGGGCCGCCTGGCCACCCTTTGTGCGGGTGTCCGCTCCCCAGGCTCCGAAAGCCTTGCCAGCCCTTGTGATCGGGTGGCACCGCCCACCAGGCGTGTGGAAGAAAGAAGAAAAGAAGAAAAAACCCGGACCGGGCCGCCTGGCCACCCTTTGTGCGGGTGTCCGCTCCCCAGGCTCCGAAAGCCTTGCCAGCCCTTGTGATCGGGTGGCACCGCCCACCAGGCGTGTGGAAGAAAGAAGAAAAGAAGAAAAAACCCGGACCGGGCCGCCTGGCCACCCTTTGTGCGGGTGTCCGCTCCCCAGGCTCCGAAAGCCTTGCCAGCCCTTGTGATCGGGTGGCACCGCCCACCAGGCGTGTGAAAGAAAGAAGAAAAGAAGAAAAAACCCGGACCGGGCCGCCTGGCCACCCTTTGTGCGGGTGTCCGCTCCCCAGGCTCCGAAAGCCTTGCCAGCCCTTGTGATCGGGTGGCACCGCCCACCAGGCGTGTGAAAGAAAGAAGAAAAGAAGAAAAAACCCGGACCGGGCCGCCTGGCCACCCTTTGTGCGGGTGTCCGCTCCCCAGGCTCCGAAAGCCTTGCCAGCCCTTGTGATCGGGTGGCACCGCCCACCAGGCGTGTGGAAGAAAGAAGAAAAGAAGAAAAAACCCGGACCGGGCCGCCTGGCCACCCTTTGTGCGGGTGTCCGCTCCCCAGGCTCCGAAAGCCTTGCCAGCCCTTGTGATCGGGTGGCACCGCCCACCAGGCGTGTGAAAGAAAGAAGAAAAGAAGAAAAAACCCGGACCGGGCCGCCTGGCCACCCTTTGTGCGGGTGTCCGCTCCCCAGGCTCCGAAAGCCTTGCCAGCCCTTGTGATCGGGTGGCACCGCCCACCAGGCGTGTGAAAGAAAGAAGAAAAGAAGAAAAAACCCGGACCGGGCCGCCTGGCCACCCTTTGTGCGGGTGTCCGCTCCCCAGGCTCCGAAAGCCTTGCCAGCCCTTGTGATCGGGTGGCACCGCCCACCAGGCGTGTGAAAGAAAGAAGAAAAGAAGAAAAAACCCGGACCGGGCCGCCTGGCCACCCTTTGTGCGGGTGTCCGCTCCCCAGGCTCCGAAAGCCTTGCCAGCCCTTGTGATCGGGTGGCACCGCCCACCAGGCGTGTGGAAGAAAGAAGAAAAGAAGAAAAAACCCGGACCGGGCCGCCTGGCCACCCTTTGTGCGGGTGTCCGCTCCCCAGGCTCCGAAAGCCTTGCCAGCCCTTGTGATCGGGTGGCACCGCCCACCAGGCGTGTGAAAGAAAGAAGAAAAGAAGAAAAAACCCGGACCGGGCCGCCTGGCCACCCTTTGTGCGGGTGTCCGCTCCCCAGGCTCCGAAAGCCTTGCCAGCCCTTGTGATCGGGTGGCACCGCCCACCAGGCGTGTGAAAGAAAGAAGAAAAGAAGAAAAAACCCGGACCGGGCCGCCTGGCCACCCTTTGTGCGGGTGTCCGCTCCCCAGGCTCCGAAAGCCTTGCCAGCCCTTGTGATCGGGTGGCACCGCCCACCAGGCGTGTGGAAGAAAGAAGAAAAGAAGAAAAAACCCGGACCGGGCCGCCTGGCCACCCTTTGTGCGGGTGTCCGCTCCCCAGGCTCCGAAAGCCTTGCCAGCCCTTGTGATCGGGTGGCACCGCCCACCAGGCGTGTGAAAGAAAGAAGAAAAGAAGAAAAAACCCGGACCGGGCCGCCTGGCCACCCTTTGTGCGGGTGTCCGCTCCCCAGGCTCCGAAAGCCTTGCCAGCCCTTGTGATCGGGTGGCACCGCCCACCAGGCGTGTGAAAGAAAGAAGAAAAGAAGAAAAAACCCGGCCGGGCCGCCTGGCCACCCTTTGTGCGGGTGTCCGCTCCCCAGGCTCCGAAAGCCTTGCCAGCCCTTGTGATCGGGTGGCACCGCCCACCAGGCGTGTGAAAGAAAGAAGAAAAGAAGAAAAAACCCGGACCGGGCCGCCTGGCCACCCTTTGTGCGGGTGTCCGCTCCCCAGGCTCCGAAAGCCTTGCCAGCCCTTGTGATCGGGTGGCACCGCCCACCAGGCGTGTGAAAGAAAGAAGAAAAGAAGAAAAAACCCGGACCGGGCCGCCTGGCCACCCTTTGTGCGGGTGTCCGCTCCCCAGGCTCCGAAAGCCTTGCCAGCCCTTGTGATCGGGTGGCACCGCCCACCAGGCGTGTGAAAGAAAGAAGAAAAGAAGAAAAAACCCGGACCGGGCCGCCTGGCCACCCTTTGTGCGGGTGTCCGCTCCCCAGGCTCCGAAAGCCTTGCCAGCCCTTGTGATCGGGTGGCACCGCCCACCAGGCGTGTGAAAGAAAGAAGAAAAGAAGAAAAAACCCGGACCGGGCCGCCTGGCCACCCTTTGTGCGGGTGTCCGCTCCCCAGGCTCCGAAAGCCTTGCCAGCCCTTGTGATCGGGTGGCACCGCCCACCAGGCGTGTGAAAGAAAGAAGAAAAGAAGAAAAAACCCGGACCGGGCCGCCTGGCCACCCTTTGTGCGGGTGTCCGCTCCCCAGGCTCCGAAAGCCTTGCCAGCCCTTGTGATCGGGTGGCACCGCCCACCAGGCGTGTGAAAGAAAGAAGAAAAGAAGAAAAAACCCGGACCGGGCCGCCTGGCCACCCTTTGTGCGGGTGTCCGCTCCCCAGGCTCCGAAAGCCTTGCCAGCCCTTGTGATCGGGTGGCACCGCCCACCAGGCGTGTGGAAGAAAGAAGAAAAGAAGAAAAAACCCGGACCGGGCCGCCTGGCCACCCTTTGTGCGGGTGTCCGCTCCCCAGGCTCCGAAAGCCTTGCCAGCCCTTGTGATCGGGTGGCACCGCCCACCAGGCGTGTGAAAGAAAGAAGAAAAGAAGAAAAAACCCGGACCGGGCCGCCTGGCCACCCTTTGTGCGGGTGTCCGCTCCCCAGGCTCCGAAAGCCTTGCCAGCCCTTGTGATCGGGTGGCACCGCCCACCAGGCGTGTGAAAGAAAGAAGAAAAGAAGAAAAAACCCGGACCGGGCCGCCTGGCCACCCTTTGTGCGGGTGTCCGCTCCCCAGGCTCCGAAAGCCTTGCCAGCCCTTGTGATCGGGTGGCACCGCCCACCAGGCGTGTGAAAGAAAGAAGAAAAGAAGAAAAAACCCGGACCGGGCCGCCTGGCCACCCTTTGTGCGGGTGTCCGCTCCCCAGGCTCCGAAAGCCTTGCCAGCCCTTGTGATCGGGTGGCACCGCCCACCAGGCGTGTGGAAGAAAGAAGAAAAGAAGAAAAAACCCGGACCGGGCCGCCTGGCCACCCTTTGTGCGGGTGTCCGCTCCCCAGGCTCCGAAAGCCTTGCCAGCCCTTGTGATCGGGTGGCACCGCCCACCAGGCGTGTGGAAGAAAGAAGAAAAGAAGAAAAAACCCGGACCGGGCCGCCTGGCCACCCTTTGTGCGGGTGTCCGCTCCCCAGGCTCCGAAAGCCTTGCCAGCCCTTGTGATCGGGTGGCACCGCCCACCAGGCGTGTGAAAGAAAGAAGAAAAGAAGAAAAAACCCGGACCGGGCCGCCTGGCCACCCTTTGTGCGGGTGTCCGCTCCCCAGGCTCCGAAAGCCTTGCCAGCCCTTGTGATCGGGTGGCACCGCCCACCAGGCGTGTGAAAGAAAGAAGAAAAGAAGAAAAAACCCGGACCGGGCCGCCTGGCCACCCTTTGTGCGGGTGTCCGCTCCCCAGGCTCCGAAAGCCTTGCCAGCCCTTGTGATCGGGTGGCACCGCCCACCAGGCGTGTGGAAGAAAGAAGAAAAGAAGAAAAAACCCGGACCGGGCCGCCTGGCCACCCTTTGTGCGGGTGTCCGCTCCCCAGGCTCCGAAAGCCTTGCCAGCCCTTGTGATCGGGTGGCACCGCCCACCAGGCGTGTGAAAGAAAGAAGAAAAGAAGAAAAAACCCGGACCGGGCCGCCTGGCCACCCTTTGTGCGGGTGTCCGCTCCCCAGGCTCCGAAAGCCTTGCCAGCCCTTGTGATCGGGTGGCACCGCCCACCAGGCGTGTGAAAGAAAGAAGAAAAGAAGAAAAAACCCGGACCGGGCCGCCTGGCCACCCTTTGTGCGGGTGTCCGCTCCCCAGGCTCCGAAAGCCTTGCCAGCCCTTGTGATCGGGTGGCACCGCCCACCAGGCGTGTGAAAGAAAGAAGAAAAGAAGAAAAAACCCGGACCGGGCCGCCTGGCCACCCTTTGTGCGGGTGTCCGCTCCCCAGGCTCCGAAAGCCTTGCCAGCCCTTGTGATCGGGTGGCACCGCCCACCAGGCGTGTGGAAGAAAGAAGAAAAGAAGAAAAAACCCGGACCGGGCCGCCTGGCCACCCTTTGTGCGGGTGTCCGCTCCCCAGGCTCCGAAAGCCTTGCCAGCCCTTGTGATCGGGTGGCACCGCCCACCAGGCATGTGAAAGAAAGAAGAAAAGAAGAAAAAACCCGGACCGGGCCGCCTGGCCACCCTTTGTGCGGGTGTCCGCTCCCCAGGCTCCGAAAGCCTTGCCAGCCCTTGTGATCGGGTGGCACCGCCCACCAGGCGTGTGAAAGAAAGAAGAAAAGAAGAAAAAACCCGGACCGGGCCGCCTGGCCACCCTTTGTGCGGGTGTCCGCTCCCCAGGCTCCGAAAGCCTTGCCAGCCCTTGTGATCGGGTGGCACCGCCCACCAGGCGTGTGAAAGAAAGAAGAAAAGAAGAAAAAACCCGGACCGGGCCGCCTGGCCACCCTTTGTGCGGGTGTCCGCTCCCCAGGCTCCGAAAGCCTTGCCAGCCCTTGTGATCGGGTGGCACCGCCCACCAGGCGTGTGAAAGAAAGAAGAAAAGAAGAAAAAACCCGGACCGGGCCGCCTGGCCACCCTTTGTGCGGGTGTCCGCTCCCCAGGCTCCGAAAGCCTTGCCAGCCCTTGTGATCGGGTGGCACCGCCCACCAGGCGTGTGGAAGAAAGAAGAAAAGAAGAAAAAACCCGGACCGGGCCGCCTGGCCACCCTTTGTGCGGGTGTCCGCTCCCCAGGCTCCGAAAGCCTTGCCAGCCCTTGTGATCGGGTGGCACCGCCCACCAGGCGTGTGAAAGAAAGAAGAAAAGAAGAAAAAACCCGGACCGGGCCGCCTGGCCACCCTTTGTGCGGGTGTCCGCTCCCCAGGCTCCGAAAGCCTTGCCAGCCCTTGTGATCGGGTGGCACCGCCCACCAGGCGTGTGAAAGAAAGAAGAAAAGAAGAAAAAACCCGGACCGGGCCGCCTGGCCACCCTTTGTGCGGGTGTCCGCTCCCCAGGCTCCGAAAGCCTTGCCAGCCCTTGTGATCGGGTGGCACCGCCCACCAGGCGTGTGGAAGAAAGAAGAAAAGAAGAAAAAACCCGGACCGGGCCGCCTGGCCACCCTTTGTGCGGGTGTCCGCTCCCCAGGCTCCGAAAGCCTTGCCAGCCCTTGTGATCGGGTGGCACCGCCCACCAGGCGTGTGAAAGAAAGAAGAAAAGAAGAAAAAACCCGGACCGGGCCGCCTGGCCACCCTTTGTGCGTGTGTCCGCTCCCCAGGCTCCGAAAGCCTTGCCAGCCCTTGTGATCGGGTGGCACCGCCCACCAGGCGTGTGAAAGAAAGAAGAAAAGAAGAAAAAACCCGGACCGGGCCGCCTGGCCACCCTTTGTGCGGGTGTCCGCTCCCCAGGCTCCGAAAGCCTTGCCAGCCCTTGTGATCGGGTGGCACCGCCCACCAGGCGTGTGAAAGAAAGAAGAAAAGAAGAAAAAACCCGGACCGGGCCGCCTGGCCACCCTTTGTGCGGGTGTCCGCTCCCCAGGCTCCGAAAGCCTTGCCAGCCCTTGTGATCGGGTGGCACCGCCCACCAGGCGTGTGAAAGAAAGAAGAAAAGAAGAAAAAACCCGGACCGGGCCGCCTGGCCACCCTTTGTGCGGGTGTCCGCTCCCCAGGCTCCGAAAGCCTTGCCAGCCCTTGTGATCGGGTGGCACCGCCCACCAGGCGTGTGGAAGAAAGAAGAAAAGAAGAAAAAACCCGGACCGGGCCGCCTGGCCACCCTTTGTGCGGGTGTCCGCTCCCCAGGCTCCGAAAGCCTTGCCAGCCCTTGTGATCGGGTGGCACCGCCCACCAGGCGTGTGAAAGAAAGAAGAAAAGAAGAAAAAACCCGGACCGGGCCGCCTGGCCACCCTTTGTGCGGGTGTCCGCTCCCCAGGCTCCGAAAGCCTTGCCAGCCCTTGTGATCGGGTGGCACCGCCCACCAGGCGTGTGAAAGAAAGAAGAAAAGAAGAAAAAACCCGGACCGGGCCGCCTGGCCACCCTTTGTGCGGGTGTCCGCTCCCCAGGCTCCGAAAGCCTTGCCAGCCCTTGTGATCGGGTGGCACCGCCCACCAGGCGTGTGAAAGAAAGAAGAAAAGAAGAAAAAACCCGGACCGGGCCGCCTGGCCACCCTTTGTGCGGGTGTCCGCTCCCCAGGCTCCGAAAGCCTTGCCAGCCCTTGTGATCGGGTGGCACCGCCCACCAGGCGTGTGGAAGAAAGAAGAAAAGAAGAAAAAACCCGGACCGGGCCGCCTGGCCACCCTTTGTGCGGGTGTCCGCTCCCCAGGCTCCGAAAGCCTTGCCAGCCCTTGTGATCGGGTGGCACCGCCCACCAGGCGTGTGAAAGAAAGAAGAAAAGAAGAAAAAACCCGGACCGGGCCGCCTGGCCACCCTTTGTGCGGGTGTCCGCTCCCCAGGCTCCGAAAGCCTTGCCAGCCCTTGTGATCGGGTGGCACCGCCCACCAGGCGTGTGAAAGAAAGAAGAAAAGAAGAAAAAACCCGGACCGGGCCGCCTGGCCACCCTTTGTGCGGGTGTCCGCTCCCCAGGCTCCGAAAGCCTTGCCAGCCCTTGTGATCGGGTGGCACCGCCCACCAGGCGTGTGGAAGAAAGAAGAAAAGAAGAAAAAACCCGGACCGGGCCGCCTGGCCACCCTTTGTGCGGGTGTCCGCTCCCCAGGCTCCGAAAGCCTTGCCAGCCCTTGTGATCGGGTGGCACCGCCCACCAGGCGTGTGGAAGAAAGAAGAAAAGAAGAAAAAACCCGGACCGGGCCGCCTGGCCACCCTTTGTGCGGGTGTCCGCTCCCCAGGCTCCGAAAGCCTTGCCAGCCCTTGTGATCGGGTGGCACCGCCCACCAGGCGTGTGGAAGAAAGAAGAAAAGAAGAAAAAACCCGGACCGGGCCGCCTGGCCACCCTTTGTGCGGGTGTCCGCTCCCCAGGCTCCGAAAGCCTTGCCAGCCCTTGTGATCGGGTGGCACCGCCCACCAGGCGTGTGAAAGAAAGAAGAAAAGAAGAAAAAACCCGGACCGGGCCGCCTGGCCACCCTTTGTGCGGGTGTCCGCTCCCCAGGCTCCGAAAGCCTTGCCAGCCCTTGTGATCGGGTGGCACCGCCCACCAGGCGTGTGGAAGAAAGAAGAAAAGAAGAAAAAACCCGGACCGGGCCGCCTGGCCACCCTTTGTGCGGGTGTCCGCTCCCCAGGCTCCGAAAGCCTTGCCAGCCCTTGTGATCGGGTGGCACCGCCCACCAGGCGTGTGAAAGAAAGAAGAAAAGAAGAAAAAACCCGGACCGGGCCGCCTGGCCACCCTTTGTGCGGGTGTCCGCTCCCCAGGCTCCGAAAGCCTTGCCAGCCCTTGTGATCGGGTGGCACCGCCCACCAGGCGTGTGGAAGAAAGAAGAAAAGAAGAAAAAACCCGGACCGGGCCGCCTGGCCACCCTTTGTGCGGGTGTCCGCTCCCCAGGCTCCGAAAGCCTTGCCAGCCCTTGTGATCGGGTGGCACCGCCCACCAGGCGTGTGAAAGAAAGAAGAAAAGAAGAAAAAACCCGGACCGGGCCGCCTGGCCACCCTTTGTGCGGGTGTCCGCTCCCCAGGCTCCGAAAGCCTTGCCAGCCCTTGTGATCGGGTGGCACCGCCCACCAGGCGTGTGAAAGAAAGAAGAAAAGAAGAAAAAACCCGGACCGGGCCGCCTGGCCACCCTTTGTGCGGGTGTCCGCTCCCCAGGCTCCGAAAGCCTTGCCAGCCCTTGTGATCGGGTGGCACCGCCCACCAGGCGTGTGGAAGAAAGAAGAAAAGAAGAAAAAACCCGGACCGGGCCGCCTGGCCACCCTTTGTGCGGGTGTCCGCTCCCCAGGCTCCGAAAGCCTTGCCAGCCCTTGTGATCGGGTGGCACCGCCCACCAGGCGTGTGAAAGAAAGAAGAAAAGAAGAAAAAACCCGGACCGGGCCGCCTGGCCACCCTTTGTGCGGGTGTCCGCTCCCCAGGCTCCGAAAGCCTTGCCAGCCCTTGTGATCGGGTGGCACCGCCCACCAGGCGTGTGGAAGAAAGAAGAAAAGAAGAAAAAACCCGGACCGGGCCGCCTGGCCACCCTTTGTGCGGGTGTCCGCTCCCCAGGCTCCGAAAGCCTTGCCAGCCCTTGTGATCGGGTGGCACCGCCCACCAGGCGTGTGAAAGAAAGAAGAAAAGAAGAAAAAACCCGGACCGGGCCGCCTGGCCACCCTTTGTGCGGGTGTCCGCTCCCCAGGCTCCGAAAGCCTTGCCAGCCCTTGTGATCGGGTGGCACCGCCCACCAGGCGTGTGGAAGAAAGAAGAAAAGAAGAAAAAACCCGGACCGGGCCGCCTGGCCACCCTTTGTGCGGGTGTCCGCTCCCCAGGCTCCGAAAGCCTTGCCAGCCCTTGTGATCGGGTGGCACCGCCCACCAGGCGTGTGAAAGAAAGAAGAAAAGAAGAAAAAACCCGGACCGGGCCGCCTGGCCACCCTTTGTGCGGGTGTCCGCTCCCCAGGCTCCGAAAGCCTTGCCAGCCCTTGTGATCGGGTGGCACCGCCCACCAGGCGTGTGGAAGAAAGAAGAAAAGAAGAAAAAACCCGGACCGGGCCGCCTGGCCACCCTTTGTGCGGGTGTCCGCTCCCCAGGCTCCGAAAGCCTTGCCAGCCCTTGTGATCGGGTGGCACCGCCCACCAGGCGTGTGAAAGAAAGAAGAAAAGAAGAAAAAACCCGGACCGGGCCGCCTGGCCACCCTTTGTGCGGGTGTCCGCTCCCCAGGCTCCGAAAGCCTTGCCAGCCCTTGTGATCGGGTGGCACCGCCCACCAGGCGTGTGAAAGAAAGAAGAAAAGAAGAAAAAACCCGGACCGGGCCGCCTGGCCACCCTTTGTGCGGGTGTCCGCTCCCCAGGCTCCGAAAGCCTTGCCAGCCCTTGTGATCGGGTGGCACCGCCCACCAGGCGTGTGAAAGAAAGAAGAAAAGAAGAAAAAACCCGGACCGGGCCGCCTGGCCACCCTTTGTGCGGGTGTCCGCTCCCCAGGCTCCGAAAGCCTTGCCAGCCCTTGTGATCGGGTGGCACCGCCCACCAGGCGTGTGAAAGAAAGAAGAAAAGAAGAAAAAACCCGGACCGGGCCGCCTGGCCACCCTTTGTGCGGGTGTCCGCTCCCCAGGCTCCGAAAGCCTTGCCAGCCCTTGTGATCGGGTGGCACCGCCCACCAGGCGTGTGAAAGAAAGAAGAAAAGAAGAAAAAACCCGGACCGGGCCGCCTGGCCACCCTTTGTGCGGGTGTCCGCTCCCCAGGCTCCGAAAGCCTTGCCAGCCCTTGTGATCGGGTGGCACCGCCCACCAGGCGTGTGAAAGAAAGAAGAAAAGAAGAAAAAACCCGGACCGGGCCGCCTGGCCACCCTTTGTGCGGGTGTCCGCTCCCCAGGCTCCGAAAGCCTTGCCAGCCCTTGTGATCGGGTGGCACCGCCCACCAGGCGTGTGAAAGAAAGAAGAAAAGAAGAAAAAACCCGGACCGGGCCGCCTGGCCACCCTTTGTGCGGGTGTCCGCTCCCCAGGCTCCGAAAGCCTTGCCAGCCCTTGTGATCGGGTGGCACCGCCCACCAGGCGTGTGAAAGAAAGAAGAAAAGAAGAAAAAACCCGGACCGGGCCGCCTGGCCACCCTTTGTGCGGGTGTCCGCTCCCCAGGCTCCGAAAGCCTTGCCAGCCCTTGTGATCGGGTGGCACCGCCCACCAGGCGTGTGAAAGAAAGAAGAAAAGAAGAAAAAACCCGGACCGGGCCGCCTGGCCACCCTTTGTGCGGGTGTCCGCTCCCCAGGCTCCGAAAGCCTTGCCAGCCCTTGTGATCGGGTGGCACCGCCCACCAGGCGTGTGAAAGAAAGAAGAAAAGAAGAAAAAACCCGGACCGGGCCGCCTGGCCACCCTTTGTGCGGGTGTCCGCTCCCCAGGCTCCGAAAGCCTTGCCAGCCCTTGTGATCGGGTGGCACCGCCCACCAGGCGTGTGAAAGAAAGAAGAAAAGAAGAAAAAACCCGGACCGGGCCGCCTGGCCACCCTTTGTGCGGGTGTCCGCTCCCCAGGCTCCGAAAGCCTTGCCAGCCCTTGTGATCGGGTGGCACCGCCCACCAGGCGTGTGAAAGAAAGAAGAAAAGAAGAAAAAACCCGGACCGGGCCGCCTGGCCACCCTTTGTGCGGGTGTCCGCTCCCCAGGCTCCGAAAGCCTTGCCAGCCCTTGTGATCGGGTGGCACCGCCCACCAGGCGTGTGAAAGAAAGAAGAAAAGAAGAAAAAACCCGGACCGGGCCGCCTGGCCACCCTTTGTGCGGGTGTCCGCTCCCCAGGCTCCGAAAGCCTTGCCAGCCCTTGTGATCGGGTGGCACCGCCCACCAGGCGTGTGAAAGAAAGAAGAAAAGAAGAAAAAACCCGGACCGGGCCGCCTGGCCACCCTTTGTGCGGGTGTCCGCTCCCCAGGCTCCGAAAGCCTTGCCAGCCCTTGTGATCGGGTGGCACCGCCCACCAGGCGTGTGAAAGAAAGAAGAAAAGAAGAAAAAACCCGGACCGGGCCGCCTGGCCACCCTTTGTGCGGGTGTCCGCTCCCCAGGCTCCGAAAGCCTTGCCAGCCCTTGTGATCGGGTGGCACCGCCCACCAGGCGTGTGAAAGAAAGAAGAAAAGAAGAAAAAACCCGGACCGGGCCGCCTGGCCACCCTTTCTGCGGGTGTCCGCTCCCCAGGCTCCGAAAGCCTTGCCAGCCCTTGTGATCGGGTGGCACCGCCCACCAGGCGTGTGAAAGAAAGAAGAAAAGAAGAAAAAACCCGGACCGGGCCGCCTGGCCACCCTTTGTGCGGGTGTCCGCTCCCCAGGCTCCGAAAGCCTTGCCAGCCCTTGTGATCGGGTGGCACCGCCCACCAGGCGTGTGAAAGAAAGAAGAAAAGAAGAAAAAACCCGGACCGGGCCGCCTGGCCACCCTTTGTGCGGGTGTCCGCTCCCCAGGCTCCGAAAGCCTTGCCAGCCCTTGTGATCGGGTGGCACCGCCCACCAGGCGTGTGAAAGAAAGAAGAAAAGAAGAAAAAACCCGGACCGGGCCGCCTGGCCACCCTTTGTGCGGGTGTCCGCTCCCCAGGCTCCGAAAGCCTTGCCAGCCCTTGTGATCGGGTGGCACCGCCCACCAGGCGTGTGAAAGAAAGAAGAAAAGAAGAAAAAACCCGGACCGGGCCGCCTGGCCACCCTTTGTGCGGGTGTCCGCTCCCCAGGCTCCGAAAGCCTTGCCAGCCCTTGTGATCGGGTGGCACCGCCCACCAGGCGTGTGAAAGAAAGAAGAAAAGAAGAAAAAACCCAGAACGTTAAATCCAAGGCCCGTTTCACTACACGGGGAGATTTCCGTCAGCGTCTCTTCTTTCTGAGAGGACTGAGAAAGGCCCGGCTCCCACCACCGATTCTGACCACCTTCTATAGAGGAACTATTGAGAGCATCCTGAGCAGCTGCATTACTGTCTGGTTCGGGAACAGCACCAGGCCGGACAGACGAGCTCTACAGAGGGTTGTGCAATCAGCTGAGCCCACCATCCGCTCTGAGCACCCTCATCTGCACTCAATCTACAACAGGCGGTGCTGGACCAAGGCCAGGAAGATCGTGAAGGACCTCAGCCATCCCAACAACAGACTGTTCTCTCTGTTGAGGTCAGGAAAGCGATTCTGCTCCCGGAAGACCAACACAGAGACACTGAGGAGGAGCTTCTTCCCGCAGGCGATATGGTCACAAGCAGTTGTCTAAACTGCATATCGTACTGTGTATGGCCGTGTACGTGACAAATAAAAACCTGAATTTGGAAAACGAGGCATTCGCAAAGCCACCAGCATTGTGGCTGATCGGACACACCCCTCTCACACACTCTTCACACTCCTGCCACTTGGAAAAAGACAGCTTCAGCTGACAGAGCTGTGACAAGATGCCCACTGAGCCCAGATGAAAAATGAGGCCGAGCAAAGGAACGCTGACCTTAACAACTCTGCATTAAAACTGTGCAGGACAGTGACAGACCAACACGGATAATCGGGCAACAAAAAGGGCGTGCCAGAGACAAAAGGAGTAACTGAGGTCAGAAGGCACCTCAGAATGGACAAAAGCACGAGAGGAAAATGAGCTGAAGGCACAGGTGTCGGGGCTCGGCCAGGAGCTGACCTCTGAGAAGAGCCGAAAAGCAGAGCCGCAAAAGGCCGTGGAGCAAAGCAAGGAAAACATCAATGGACTTCAATCTGACGTGTACGGAAAAGACTCTGAGGTTTCTGCCCTCGGTGGGAGTTCAAGGCATCGGAGCAGAAACTGAGCATGGCTCAGGAGGAGCTGGCTGACAATCGAACCCATCAGTCAGGCTTGGAGTCCCAGACACAGGACTTGAAATCAGGCCGGAGCTCGCTGGAACAGGAGGTCACCAAATCTGACGGAAAAAACGCCAGCAGCATGAAGCCAGCCCTGAAGGAGCTACAGAAGCAAAAGGGTCAAGTTAAGGAGGAGCGGAACGAGGAAAAGATGCAGGATACTGGAGAAATGGACTGCCTTAATTGGGGCCAGAACCAGTATGGACAGAACTTTGAGCAGCAGCATCAATGGATGCAAACAGACTGAGATGGAGGAGGGGCAGGATCCCAGGGCACGCTTCAGGCTGCGGTTTACCCAGAACACCAGAACAGGAAAGTGATGAACACAAACACACACATCTACATGCACTGACTCAGAACGAAGAGAAACACACACATGAGCACATATGCACTCATTGATTGAATGAGAAATGACGCATACACACACGCTGATGCAATGAAGAATGCTTCACTAACAAATGCTGCACACAAACATGCGAATACAGAATCTGTTACAACAACAAGAAGCCATTGATTGTTTATTGGTTAAATGCATTTCATGTCACCCAGAGTGCGTTTGTGTAGATTTGGGGGACAAGGTCTAAGGCGGTTATGTTATGAAAACAATGTCTGTGCGTGATGTCTGTTTATGGCTTAATTATACATGAATGTAAGTGTAAATGGTTATTTGTTTCTATCTGATAACCTATCACTTCAGGGTTGTTTCCCAGCCCTGCTGTAACCAGGATAAAGATAGGAGGATAGTAGTTGTTGTAGACCCCTTCAATTTTTATGGTAACCAGGATCTAGACTTTGTTGAACCACATGCAATGTGAAGACCACATGTAGTATTTAAGTGACCAAGTAGTATTTGGATAAAAGTTGTTGAATGGTGTTGAAATAAAATAACAGAATTGTGAAGGATTACAATATTCCAAGAGTCCAACTGACTCTATCTGAACATATTTCAATAGTGTTATGAACACAAAAGGCACAAGTTTACTGAATATGAGAAGGTTGTGTTGATTTAACTCAGTTGTTTAAGTTTCTACCGAAGCAAAACATTTGTGTGCAGCCCATGTCCTCTATTGAATCGAGTAAGTCTGACATGTTTTTGTCACTGCAAAAAGGAGTTACGGTATCTGTGCTCCTACACAGTATTGTCCCGCGAGGGAGAAAAACTTTCTGGTGAACTTTTGGTTGATTTTTGGGTTTTGCTTGACACTAGGTTGATTTTATCAGTGAGGTTTGGATTGTTTTCTTTCTCTAAGAGAGAGAAAGATGGTTTTATGCTTGGACGTGTTTTGCAATGAGCCCCAGTATTTGTTACTACATGAGTAGTTTATTGGTTACGTTTGTTTTTGTTCTTGTTACAGTGCACTGAAAGAAAAACATCTGAGAGGTGTGGTCCACCGGTGGTGATGTTTTGGTATTTTGTGAGCTCCTGATTTAACATATCAGCTCTTTAATCGAGGCCTGAGAGATTGAACTTTAAAGCGCTATAAAATATTCTTTTTGAAAGCAGTCGCAAAGTGTTTTCTCCATGATTATAATGGGTTTGGGAGAAATTCACTTATATGGGACATTGAACCACATGAGAAGTCCTGACCCTAAAAGGATTGCAGCGAGTCAATCCAGTCCAAAAACAAGGAAGTGTTTTCCTTTAAAATGATGACGTCATCTTGCTGGTGATGGAGGCTTGAATAAGTTGCGCGTGAGACTCGATTATCAGCAACAACTGGTATGAATGTGTGTGAAAGTATGCATGTGATGGACTGTGATGGACTGTGATGGACTGACGACTAAAAGTTTTAACTGACCTGATACTGAGACAAAAACGATACTGACTTTAGAGTTAGTAAAAACGTCCACAAACAATTCACCCAGCCTGTAAAAGAAGGGTGGATGTTTTGTCTTGCTTTGTTTTGTTTGGCAAAGAACAGAAGGATGATAGAGACGAAGGGGGGAGGCTGTAACTTCACAGGAGTGTGAATTGCAGACTTAACCCTTAAGTTGCCAAATTTGGAGTTACTGATGTTTGCATTAAGAAACATTGTGTTTGAATAACTGTGTTTTAATTAATTATATCATTTATATCGTTGGGAATGTTAAATGCTAAAGTGAAGAAAAGCTTTGATTTCACTCATGACTGAACATCTTATTATTAATCATTGCGGGCCACTGTAAAGAGTCAATTAACGTTTATAGAGGTTAAAAAAAAAAAAAAAAAAGAATAACAGGGGAATGATAGACTTGTCACACTCAAAATGGAGATATGTAATGATAAACACTGGTCCCCGTCTTTTAGGTCCTTTCATTGAAATAGTCAATAATTTAGAAAAAGTAGAGACATAGCCGACAGGGGCATGCGACATGAGGTGGTGCTGCATAAAATAGGAGCCAAATAAAGAAAAATTATTGTTCTTAGCTTTGAGAAATTTAAATTAAAATGTACCATTGCACTCAGAGGATCAATAGGAAATTCAATATATGTTAATTTTGTATAAAGTACATGACTGATGACTGTTCTGTTCTGAGCTTTTGTTTTTACAGCACCCACTTGACCACACCAACAGTTTCTCGCCACCAACAGGGGGTACTTGCAAAGAATAGGGAGGAATTGGACTCAAAACTGGGAAAGGTAAGCCCCAAAAGGGTGTGATAACACCATAACTTTCACTTATTCCTGCTCCAAATTCTCAAAAGTTGACCCCAAACATGGAAAAGTCTTCAAACCTTTAGAGACAGAGTGGAGTTCTAGACAAATGTAAATGTGCCAAACCACATGCAAATGGAGCATTTGAATCGATAAGATGATGAAATAACACGCAGTAAAATGTTGATAATGTTGATTATGTTTATCCCAGTGTGCAGAGCAAGGTTATTAGTATTAAAGAAAACAAATGAAATAACAAAAACTAGAAGTGGAAAAACATTTGCGTTAACGGAAATAAAATAAAAACAAAAAAGGAAAAAAATTAACTAAAACTGTAATGAAGTTCACAAAACTAACTAAAACTAGAAAAATTTGCATTTCCTGCGAAAATGCAGTGTGGATGCTTTAAAGCTGGAGCTGCATGCGAAAAGTAGCAGAAATTGTAAAAACTTTGTAGAAGGAAAAGAACTTTGCGAAAATGTAATAACTTAGTAAAGCTGCAATATCTTGGAGGAAACATAATACTTGGCAGAAATACAATAGTATAGCAGAACTTAGCAGAAATATTGTAACTTACCAGAAACATGATAACTTCTCAAAAAATACAAGAATTTAGGGGAAATAGTATAAGATAACAGAAAAGAAATATATTTAGCCAAAAATACTTAAACATTACAGAAACACTAGGATTTAGAAAAGTAATACAACATAGCAGAAATACTGTGATTTAACAGAGGCATTGTGATGAACTGTAAATATTGTAATTTTAAATTAATACTATATTTAGCACATCTATTGTAACATGACATTCCCTCAAGCCAAGAGCATAGCAACCATAACAACGCATGGATTTTGTGAAAAATCACAGTTTTGCAACTCAAAACGTAAAGAGGGATAAGATGAAAACGGTAGAAGATATGAAAAAGCTGAATCATACATGAATAGCCCAATAATTTGTGAACATTTTAAAGTTTGAATGGTTGTTCTAGCCGAAAGTAGGGGGTAGTAGTTAAAGTTTCAAAAACAAGCAAGGTTTGGCAGAATTGCGAAAGTTTCCCATTCATTTCAATGGGACAAATTAAAAGAAAAAGCTTAAATTTTTTAAAGTAAAAATAGCAAAAGTTATGGCCGGAACGAGCAAAAATAGCAAAATAGATTAAAATTTAAACGGTGAAAATAGCACAAAATTGTGTAAGTAATAAAGAATAAAGAGAAACAGGAACTTAATGGTGTAGATGCTTAAAGCATACACACAATTAACTGAACTTATAGCAAAAGGTGTTTAGTTTTCATTGATGTGTGTGCCCTACAATAGTCAAGAATGAAAATGAAATTTAGTTTCCAGATTTTTCCTTGCTGTCTCATTATGCCAGCAGGTGGCGGTACGTTAATGGAGTCATCTGTGCGGCTGCCAGTGGTGCCAACTTAGCGACTTTGTCGCTATATTTAGTAAGTCTTCAGACCCCTTAACAAAAGACGCGATAGCGCGTATCACTTTTACTCTCAACAAGCAGCGGGGCTATAACGCAGTCAGTTCTTGTTTTACCGTTTTACTCTTATGCTGTTTTATGGATCACAAGGTTTAAAATTAGTTATAAACCCACACACACGAAGTAACTCCACAGGAGTGCCTATTTCGGATCACTTTTGCCGGTCCAAGCCCAGGTGAAGGAGCAAGGTTGGAATTGTGTCAAAAAACAACAAACAATAATGGCAAAACAAATTTAACTTGTAGTTCTAAATAGACTCTAAATGCAGTTAGGATATTTTTTTTTACCCACTTTATGTCACTTCCACGATATTATTTCTCTCTCCAACAATTTGGGTTACAATGAGGTTAGCATGACCAATTATGCAAAACTAGGCGATGGCGTCATTCGGCGACTTTTGTCGACTTCTAGCGATTTTTAGCGCAACCAATAGCGATTTCCCCTCTGTGAGGAGTTGGCGACATTGGTTTCTGCTTCGTCTTCGTGCAGAATCATGTCAGGAAAAGGTCGGGAGAGAGCAACAGAGTTCAATTTGGGATTACTTTGAATATGACTGTGTTTTGTTTAAAGCAAGTGTCTTGTAGTGGAAAGAGACAAATTATGAGGGAGATTTATAAAACGGTAAAAAATCCCACAAACCTTAAAATGCACTTGAAAAGCTCACATAAGGAGGCTAGCCTAGCTTACCTTGAAAAAGGTAAGGGAGTACACTCCCCTCCACTTAACCACTCATCCCCTCATCCCCAGAAACAGAAGCTAACCTCAGACAAGGCAGTGTGACGCATCCCGAGACAACAGGACGGGAACATCTACACAACTGTGTGTGTTAATTGCCTTCACAAAGTTTATCAATTCACCTGAACCAAATTAGGAATATCCCGTGCTGTAAGAGTTAATAGTCGCAATACATGGGAATGTGTCAAAACAGGGGGGGAGTTGAGTATTAACATTAATCAAGGGTTATATGAACATTTCTATGACTTCATTTGTGTTTTAATTACTTTGGTGAATTTAAGCTAATAGTGACCCTAAAGGTTTTATAAATCATTTTTCATCATTGAATCATTGAAATGAACTGAATTTTTTTTGGGGGGGGGGGCAAATGTTGGGTTTATGAATGGCTAATTTGTTTTTGATGCCGTTTGTTAAAATGAGTGGTTCTAATAATTCTCTTACACACCTTGCAAATGTGCTTATAATGAGTTGGCACTCGGTCTTTTGAAGGTCATAAGCTTCGTTCGGCGTGATGGTCCGGATTGATAAAGTGTAGGAAACGCCTTGAGTGCAGAGGGCTAAATGCAAACACGCTTACACACACATAGGATATGATTAGAATAAGTCCCTGGGACATTCTCAGTGTTCTACATCAATTCTGAATCACTGGAAGGTCAATAGATAACAACATTAGATTATTAGGGCTAGGCAGGGAGGTGTTTTGGTTTTCTGTCTCTTACAGAGAAAGGAACAGACACCAGACGAGGTCACAAATATACGAGGATCCTTTGCAGCGGAGACAGACACAGTGATGGCCGAGATACCAACTGGGTCCAAGTGTCATGGCGTTTGGGCTCCGATTAGTCACCTGAAAGGATGGATCCCATAAACACAGCGATAACCATGAAGGGGTTGGCGGAAATCCAGGAACACCAAACCAACGAGGTTCGAGAGGCTCTTGGGCAAAAGGGGGACACGTTCCTGTTCCTTTTTCTGGAGGATACACCGGACCGGAGGATACACAGATTGTTGTTTGAAATCGGGGCAGAATAATCCCCTGATCTGTGCAACGACTGAAGGGTTGTCTAACCCCTGAGGTTGAAGAAAGAAGAGCAAAGGACCACCCGACTGGACGACACTGGTGGCTGCAGCAATAAAGTAAAGGTCAAAAGCTCCTTGGATAGACGTCTGAAGGGTATAAGGTAGCACCAAGATAAAGCTGTGGGAGACCTGGGGAGTGTCATCTGTACCTGCTACTGTTGTAAAAATAATTTTTTCTTGCATCTGAACCGCGCAAACACAGAGGTCATCTCACACATGGTTCGCCCAACAGAGGGACAAAGGGCCGGAGGAGTGAGTCGAAATGGACCCGGCCACACTGGATTGCAGGGTGTAGGTGAGCTCTGGAGAATCCAGAGCTCAACAGAGGGAATTGTCAAATATAATGTTGGGTTATAATATTATTTTATGCCTAATTAAAGATTGTGAATTATTATGTAGTTTTAGTTTGCATTATTCTCCTGAATTAGAAGAAGCTGATAACTATTGCATTTGTTAGACTGATTTGCATTACCTTAGACTGCTGATTTATTGTGAATGAATGATGTTGTTTTATGATGCATTATACTGCTAAGTTATAAGAAATACTGTTCGCAGAAAGTCATCGCCTTATTTGTCTGATTAGAAGAGAACAGAACATGCTGGAGTTTTCTGCCCCATCTCAGCAGGAGCAGATAAAGAGGGAGCCAAGGTCGTAGCTTAGGCGTCGTGTGAGAGAGAGTGTGAATGTTTAGGCTTTTATGATAAGGTGGGAGGACCAGAAGCTATAAGAGTTTGAGCAATGCTCCACCATTTTGAGATCTGATGCTGTCTGCATACGGTGTTTATCTCCCACGCGTGTGATCATTAAAATCATTGTTTGACTGAACCCGACCGGACCAGTGTTGTTCTTTTGGTTTTTCATCTTGTCTCCATCCCCAATATTTTGAACTCGTAACACCGCCCACCAGGCGTGTGGAAGAAAGAAGAAAAGAAGAAAAAACCCGGACCGGGCCGCCTGGCCACCCTTTGTGCGGGTGTCCGCTCCCCAGGCTCCGAAAGCCTTGCCAGCCCTTGTGATCGGGTGGCACCGCCCACCAGGCGTGTGGAAGAAAGAAGAAAAGAAGAAAAAACCCGGACCAGTCACATGATCACATTTAACCAATGGTCGCCCTTGACGGCAGAACGCGCTAGTTACGAGACGGGAACGAGCTCACAAAGAGCACGCGCATTTTTAGCGGTCCGGAGCTGCAGGAGAAACACAAGTGAACTCAGAGACACAGACTGATGCGACAAAACCAGTAAGTAGGTGTACAGCGCACACTGTAGTGTGTAGCACCCAGGAGTATTAGCTTATTACGTACACGTTGGTAAGCTGTCTTGTTGCAACTGACGAACTGAAACAAACGAGCGTGCTGTGTGTGCAACAGCGCGACAAACATTACCTGTCCTTTTATTAACTCATTCACTGCCAGCCATTTCCAAACGTATGCTTTCAATTGACGTCTATAGCCGTCAATGGCAGTGAATGAGTTAACTGCACAAGTAGTGCTGGTCACAGCTGCTGGCTACCTGTGTAAGGCTGTCATGGGTCTGTAGCTCTGTCACCGTTTTAGGGAACATATTTAGTTTTAAAGTAAGTTTCCGGGCTTTTCCTGCCTTTCTGGAGGGATTATATTTCACTAAAAAACGATCTAATATGCATGTCCACATAATTATGCATTATTATAATTATAATATATTAAAAAACACACGCTGTATTTTAAAGAACATACATTAAGAAGCAGATTATATTAGATTTATATTTTAAATATGACAAAATTTGGATTTTACAGCAGTAAAATGATTGTATCTCTACAGTTTAAAGATGTAATAAGCTTTGCCCTGCACAGAGTGGATAGTGAAACAAATGGAATCATCATAAATACATTATTTCATATTTATTACTTCCCCCTCCTCTTTGCTTTATTATTGTAGCTCTAGTAATAAATAATAATGTAAGGATTCTGGATCAGCACAGTGATGCCCATAGTATATACAGTATTCTGAAGAAGGTCTAAAATGTCACTGTGTGTGCGTGCATGTGTGTGTTTTATTTAGATGGATTTAAAAAAAAATATTACTCATGATATAACATTGTGCAGACATGGCTGGTAAGGACATGAGGAGGAAACAGCAGGAGCTGTGTGAGGCTACTAAAGGCAGGGCTATAACATTTTTCTGTCATCATTTTATTATAGATTAAGTGCAAGAGTTGTTAGGTGTGGATAATTAGATTATAGTTTATTGCAATAGCAAGTTGTGCCTTGTTCTCACATAGACAGCAAGTGGAGAGTGATATATGAAATGATGGGATGGAAGGAAGAAGAGAAGCAAAGAGTGATTCACAGGCAGAGCCTAAATTATTTCTCACAGTTTTTTGTGTCCTTATGGTTCCAAGCGCTGTCACCAATCTTTGCACTTTGTTATTATCTCATGACACTTGTTTAATCAGCTACCACCTCTCCTATGGACTTTTTAATGTCTACAGTGTCAGACCAACACAGCCCTGCCCTTCCCATATTAGATTCTTGATGAATGTGTGTTGTTGTTATTCAACCTGGTTCAATGTGCCCCTTTTTAACTTTGAGCACCCGCCCCTTTAAACCTCTCTGCACGGCCCTGGTGTAGGGGACACAGCAAACATGTGGAAGAAGGTACTCTGATCAGACGAGACCAAAGTTAAACTTTTTGGCCTATATGAAAAGCGCTACATGTGGCAGAAAAATAACACTGCTCATCACCAGTGTTGGGACTAACACGTTATTAAGTAACGCGTTACAGTAACTACGTTATTATTATGGTAACGAGCACGGTAACTAGTTATTATGCCAAAACCGGGAACGCGTTACTCGTTACTGGGATTTAGATAGGCTCGTTATTCGTTACTTCGTGTGGTGGCTATCGCGGAGCTTCCGCAGATTCAATAACATTAGCAAGTGGTGGAAGCCAGCAGGTGGATGAAGGAAAAGGGAGAAGAGGAGAGACCCGAAGCGGCCGCTGGTCCGAGAGTGTCAGGTGAACTGAACTTCAGGTAAGAAGTTATGACCTGCAGTCTCTCTGGGTCAGATATGAACCAAGTTTAGGTGGAGTTTATTTTCGTTGCGCTGACTTTTTCGTACTGCGTGCTAGCTAGCATGACGGAGTTTCTATACAGCTGGGTGGTGCTATGTTACTAATGTTGAACTTTATTTTGTTCATACAGTTAATTATTAGAGTTGCCAACCGTTCCCTAAAAAACAGAATCGTCTCGTATTCAGAGAAATTATTACGCGTTTCTTATTGAGGTGAAAAGGAACACAGTTTGTTCCGGACTTCAGCTACAATGGAAAAGACACAAAGCTGGAGTTATTCTGTGTTTACGCTGCACAGCTGCCTCTTCTTCTCTCATTCTCTCCCCTCCCTCTCCTGTTTCTACTTTAATTATGAAACTGATCAATGATCAGCTGATCGGCTCTCTTGTTTGTTTATCGCCCACTTTGCGCCAGAAAGAGGAAACCAGCGGATGTCGCGCTAAACAACAGCAGCACGTTTAAGCTTGATCAGCTGTTGTTAGAATTTATTTAATATTAATTTCTAGTATCAGCTGATGTTTGCTGGAGCCACAGCTGTAAAGCTGCTGGTCATGATGTCGGTTTGTATATCTGGTGAGAGGGAAACATGAAGATGAAACCAGGAGATGTCCTTACTGGATCATCAGAGCTGAACAGGTGATGGAGAAACAGGTTTACCTTTTAGGTGACATGAATGAGTTGAAGTTATGAACTGTTTCTGAGAGACAAATAACACCAGGATCCTTTTTTAAGTAGCTGACAGCTGGTAACTGTGCAGGGGCGGGTCTAGCAAAGTGTTGCCAGGGGGCCATGTAGGGAATTAACAGGGAGAGGGAGGCACAAAGAAATACTTTTCTTTCTTATTCTCATTTAAAATGTCTAGCTTTTAAAAAATAATTATCTGAATCTTACAACAAACGATTGATAGATTGATACATATATACCATCAAGACAGTGTACATCACTGTCACAACAGTGTTTGTTTTCATTCAAAGGCTTTATGATATTTGCAATAATGGCGTCTCTAGTCAAAATGCCCGGGCTGATTTTAGTCCCAGTCCAGCCCTGTATGCAGCGCATCTGCAGTCTGGTGTTACCTACATCTTCCTATTCGGAAGGCAGAATTTATGAGTTCTGAGTACAATCGAAAGCACTACGACTGCAGTTTTTGTGTTGGATGTAAAAAGCGCACATGACGCTGTGACGTAGACTAGAATCATGGCGGCGGTCAACAACGGTCCAGGCGTGGGATTTCTCTCGTGGAAATATGCACATTATTTTTTCCTTTGGTAGGTGGCACAGTGCACTTGTGGCAAGTAAGCAAGCTAGAAGACTGGCAATCTTGCTGGGTATCCAGTTAGCAACACATTAACAAGAGAAGTCTGAGTAAAACCAAAGTTACTTTCCCTAGTAACTAGTTACTTTGAAAGTAACGAGTAACTTGAAGTAACTGAGTTACTTTTGATGGAAGTAACTAGTAATGTAACTAAGTTACTAATTTAAAGTAACTTACCCAACACTGCTCATCACCCTGAACGTACCATCCCCACTGTGAAACATGGTGGTGGCAACATCATTCTGTGGGGATGTTTTCCTTCTACAGGGACAGAGAAACTGGTCAGAGATGATGGGAAGATGGATGGAGCTAAATAGATGGGAATTCTGGAAGAAAACCTGTTGGAGGCTGCAAAGGACTTGAGCTTGGGATGTAGATTTACCTTCCAGGAAGACAATGACCCTAAATATACAGTTAGAGCTTCAATGGAATGCTTTAGATCAAAGAATATCCATGTGTTAGAAGGGTCAGTCAAAGTTCAGACCTAAATCCCATTGAGCATCTGTGGCAAGAGTTGAACATTGCTGTTCAGACACGCTTTCTGTCCAATCTGTCTGAGCTTGAGCTGTTTTACAATGAAGAATGGGCAAATATTTCAGTCTCTAGATGTGCAAAGCTGGTAGAGACATACTCCAAAAGACTTGCAGGTGTAACTGTAGCAAAAGGTGGCTCTATGAAGAGCAGGGGTTTGAATAGAAATGCATGCCACACTTTTCCAAATTTATTTGCTTAGAATTTTGACAACCATGTATTATTTTCATACCACTTCACAATTATGTGCTACTTTGTGTTAATCTATCATAGAAAAGGTCAATAAAAAACACATTTTGTTTGTGGTTGTAAGGTGACAAAATGTGTAAAAGTTCAAGAACTATGATTAATTTTTTAAGGCACCGTAACTTCAAATCACCACACAAGCACACATCAGTTAACATGCATGTACACATATGCAGTTAAAGCATATGTGTACATAGGGCTGCTCGATTATGGCAAAAATGATAATCACGATTATTTTCACTGAAATTGAGATCACGATTATTTGACGATATTTATTTAACCCTTTAAGACCTACCATAGAACCAAGTCCACCAGAGCTTATATTATTTTTTGTACATGCTGTAGTGCCATTTTGGGAGCATTTCAAGTTGCTATACATCAATACAACTGTTATAGCCCATATTTTAATAATATGTATGCATTAAGTCCATAGTAATTACATAAATTGCAAAAAAGTGCAATAAACTACAAAAAAAATTGAAAATCGCTTTTGTTTTGTTTACATATATTTCTACTTGGAGAAATTTAAGAGGTTTATCCCTCAAAACTTTAAATACAATAAAGTTGCAAAAAAATAGTTTCCCACCACAGGAAATTTATTTTGAGTGTCTTCATAGTTTTATTTTGGAGATACAGCAATTTTTATATACTGCAGGAAAAACAAAAAACAATCCTATGATGCAAATTTGCAAAGAAAACAGCATGTGCATCATTTTACTGTGGGAAGTGTTACGAACAGCTGATAGGAACGGCAAAGCGTGTTTCTGGAATATTATGTTTTTGTTCCTGCAAGCGCTTTTTATGCAATTTTTGCAAAGCTATATGTGGAACGAAACCGTGACCGAGGACAAGCTGATGGCATCAGATGTAAGTACAACTCCTCCGGTTTCATATGCAAAACAAATTATTGCGCTAGCTTACACGGTTCAGGTTCTACAGGGATTTAAAAATAGTTACGCAAAACGGAGCGTGCTGCTCTGACCGGCTTTAAAGGGTTAACAATGACTTTAAAAAAATAATATAAAATAGTGTGCAACACCACTGAAGTTTTTTTTTTTTTTTTAAACTCTCTTTTCAACCAACGGCAGTCACTCTCCTCTCCAAATAACTTCTGCTTCAAAAGTTAAAGTAGAGAAAGACTGCAAACCTTAGGAACAATATGGAATGAGTGATAATGTCAGCACCATTCCATGATTTGGAAATATTTGTTTCACTTTAAATCTGTTTTTTTTTCTTAATTGCAAAAACTGTAAAATTTGAATTATCTTTTGTGTCGCTTCAGTGTTCTGTCACTTCAATGACTCCCTCTTGTATCCTTGCTACACATTGGATATAATTTTTCTTACCACGATGATGCATGATCTTTACTCTCAAATCATTTTAATGGCTTCTGAGGAAGTTGCCCCTCCGCTCCAAATTACTGTTTAACAGGCAATTTGTTCTTTACTCTAGTTTGTTCCTTGATTGTAAAATCTGGTATTTTTGCAAATTTGGCTCAGGGGGACCTGAAAGCCAGGAGACAATTTATTGTATTGGCCACAAACAATCTAATAGAGGCCCATTTCCCATAAATATTAATAAAGATTTCTATCAGAGCAAAAATATCTCTCTCTCTCTCTTAAGTATTTGCTCCTAACCTAGCAGTCATATATAGCCTTTAATTAATCCTGCATTTTTTGTCAAAGATATTTGTCACCATGAAATTAATAGCTTAAAACGGCAACGTATGAACAGATTCACTGAGTAATCAGAAAAGTTTAGCATGAATCTGGACATTAGATTTAAGCTTGAAGTTTTAACCTTATCAAATATCACTTGGTAGAAGCTCCTTACCGTTTGAAGAAATCTCTTCTCAATCTGCTGTCCTCTTTTGCTTGCATCTTTTTTTTTCCATCTGAGACTGACGTTATTCCGTGTTAACTATTTTTTCTCCGTGAAAAACACAGCAACTCATCTTATCCCGGGGTGCCAGGGCGTCGAGCTCCGGATCTCAGCAGAAAAGTGCCAGAAAACGTTGCAGGCTGATCCAGGTATCAGTTTAAAATAAGTTCTCCTCCGTGACGTCAGAGTTGGAACACCGTTGCCTCTGCGTAACCATGGTTACAGGGGACGCTTTGGAGCTCTGCTGCTCAGCAGCAAAAGATTTCAGGTTAAACTCTAAAACCAAATAAAATCAATATACTGTATATGTGTATAGTGTACCGCGTAAGCGTTCGTTTTCTGGAAGAGGCTGTAAAACGGACAGTTAAAATGTGACCGGATTGAGGATATGTCGAGCTGTCGATAAGCACGGCTGTTTTTGTGCTGTTATTTACTGTTAGCCTGTTTTGCTGGCGTTACTGAAGTTGTTTTCAACTGGATGTCACATTGTTGAACTCTGATGATTAATGAATAAACTCTCGATGTGACGATGGTAGAATGTAATTGTAACCCTGTGTTCATTTAGTCGTTTGATACCGTTTAATATCCAGTCCATCTGTTTGGTATTTTGTTTTTAACATGCCCTGGAATAATTTAAAGTTTTACAATGCCGGTGATTTACGACTCTTTCGCGACAGTCAGCTGGGGAGTAAACTGTGGGGTTCTCAGAGGTAGCTCATGTGAGCCAGCAGTGACATCTGTACATGCAGTAGCCTTAAAATACTGATTATTTATTCTCCTGCTAGGTAAGAATTTGTGTTTTATACGTACATTGCTTCTTTCTATATGTTATCGTTTGGTTATGTTATGATGTGTGGTTAATGATTATTATTAGTGTGCTAACCGTGAATAAGGTAGTAAGCTTGAAAATTAGCAGCCATGTTAAGCGGATTTCGGTGATCAAATTCGTGTGTCACTGTTTGGAATATAAACCCATATGGCTTTCACTACTTTCAAGATGTAAGCTAAAGGGGTGTGTTTTAAAAAAGGTGCAAGAATGACCTAACTCAGTGAGCGATGTGTGTTCATTGTACAGTAAGTTGTAATTTATGTTGTTGTGCATTTGAACTAGCAGACTGCACTGTTGTTTAGGGGCTATGAGCACACATGGGCTGTGACCCAATCCAGTGACCGCACGCTTCGGGGTACGCGCAGTTCGCGTACTACGTACGGCGCGTACTAGGAAGTACGAGAAGTGCGGAAATGAGAGGCTTGTGAAATGGGACGGTCTGGCCGTCGTCGCGCTGCTCAGGTTGCCTAGCAACCATGATACTAACCGCGAGAAACGTTAGCTAGCTAACCACGCTAACGAGCTAACCACGCTAACGCCATGCAGCCCAGAGGTGCTGCACGGACTAAAATCCTTTCATTTTCTCAAAAGTTGACAGCGCGCCTTATGTATGAATTCTGGTTGTGCTTGATGGCCGCGAACCGATTTTATGTGGAACACGGCGCTCAGCAATCTGTCCAAAAATGTTTTAGTACGACTTTAGTAAGCTACGGAGCTGCACCGCTTGATGGATTGTCGGAGCATTACGGCTGAGCCTCGCGGAGTGATACGTACTGTGCTTCAACGTAATATTACCCTACTGTGTATAAGGACCATAAATGGCACCTGTTAAGAGACGTGGTTGCGAAGCGGATTTCAAACTCCAGGCTGTCAGTCACGCAGTAGAAGTTGGGAACAGAGCAGCTGTGAAATCTGTCTTTGTTATTGTGCTCAGCGTCTTTTAGTTTACATTTTGACTGCACAATTGTGAGCTTTTTGTTATGCACAAAAACAACCTTGTTTTCTTTTATTTATGGAGCATTATTATTTAATAAATGCTCATAATTTATTTTTGAGTAAATTTATGTACATCTGCTCTATGTTAATAAAAGTGCCTGTGTGACATCTGGGACACAGCTTTGACTAAGAACTCTCTTTTTGTTCTTACTTTATGGCTTTAAAAAAATATATCGAGATATATATCTTATATCGCCATCCAGCTAAAAAATATCGAGATATGAATTTTGGGTCATATCGCCCAGCCCTATCAGGGGGTCCTTTTGTCCCTCTGTGGGGGGATACTCCCACTAGGTTTATATCTGGGACTCTCCACCATTTGACCTTAGAACTGAAGAAGCTTCTCGGATGAGAGGTGAATCGTCTTCAAGTAACTTAAAGAAGTCCAGACGCTTTTCTTTGCAAGCTCCTTTGACTACGATGACCTGGATGACTGAGAACCTTCACAGACATTAGCAGGTGGTGGAGGCCAGCAGGTGGATGAGGGAAGGGGAGGCAAGAGGAGAGACCCGAGGTGGCCGCCGGTCTGAGTGTCAGGTGAACTGAACTTCAGGTAAGAAGTTATGACCTGCAGTCTATGTTGGTCAGATATAAACCAAGTTTAGGTGGAGTTTTATTTTTGTTGTGCTGACTTTTTACAGTCAGTTACAATAACTCGTACTGCGTGCTAGCTAGCATGATGGAGTTTCTATACAGCTGGGTGGGTGCTATGATACTACTGATAGTTAGTAGAGTTGCCAACCGTCCCGTAAAAAGACGGAATCGTCCCACATTCAGAGAAAATATTACGCGTTTCATATTGAGCTGAAAAGGAATGCAGTTTGTCCCGTTCCATCCTACCTGACAAACCATCCTACCCATTGTTTCTGCGCATGCGCACAACACGAAATTAAGTGGCAAACTGTACTACCTTTGTGAATATTAGCCAGAAAAATATTCTGACGGGTAAAATTAAGTGCCAGACCATCCTACCTTTGTGAATGTGACCTACAAGCATACTAACAGCTAAAATTTAGTGGCAAATCGTCCTACCTTTGTTAATCTGAGCTAGAAGCATATTTTCACAGCTAAAATTCAGTGGCGAACCATCCTACCTTTGTGAATATGAGCTACAAGCATACTCTGATGGGCAAAGTTAAGTGGCAAACTGTCATACCAACTTAAATTTGTGCTGGAATTTTTCTGTGACAGCAGAAATGTGCATAAACTACTTACGGTAGGACATTTTGCCAAAGTAGGATGGTTTGTCAGAACACCGTACTTCAGCTAGAAAGGAAAAAGACACAAAGCTGGATTTATTCTGTCGTTACGCTGTCAGCTGCCTCTTCTTCTCTCATTCTCTCCCCCTCCCTCACCTGTTTCTACTTCAATCATGAATCTGATCAATGATCAGCTGATTGGCTCTCTTGTTTGTTTATCGCCCACTTTGCGCCAGAAAAAGGAAACCAGCGGATGTCGCTCTAAACAACAGCAGCACGTTTAAGCTTGATCGGGTGTTGTTAGAATTTATTTAATATTAATTTCTACTATCAGCTGATGTTGGTTTGGATATGTGGTGAGAGGGAAACATGAAGATGAAACCAGGAGATGTCCTTACTGAATCATCAGAGCTGAACAGGTGATGGAGAAACAGGTTTACCTTTCAGGTGACATGAATGAGTTGAAGGGAGACAAATAACACCAGGATCCTTTTCTAAGTAGCCGACAGCTGGTAACTATGCAGGGGCGGGTCTAGCAAAGCTTTGCCAGGGGGCCAGGTAGGGCATTAACAGGGAAAGGGGGGCACAAAGAAATACTTCCTTATTCTCATTTAAAATGTCTGGCTGTTATTAAATAATTATCTGAAGCTTACAACCAAAGTTTTTATCTGACGTAAAATGTATAGAAATCATACATATACCAACAAGACTGTACATCACTGTCACAACAGCATTTGTTTTCATTCAAAGGCTTTATGGTTTTCCTATAATACCTGGTGGGCCGGTCTCTAATCAAAATGCCCGGGCTGATTTTTTGTCCCAGTCCAGCCCTGGGCACGACACGCAGTGAATTAATCTGAGAGGTGCATTAAAAAATAAATGGCCGCACCAGCGGTGCACATCGCAAATCAGCTCACATAGACACATTAGTTGTGCCGCTTCTTAATGACGGTATCTTAGCTAACAACCCTAACAATCAGATTCAACTTGTAATTGGGTTAAAATAACTTAGCCTACTGGTGAGAGGGACGTTATTATCTTTCTACATTCCGACACTTCAAAAGCTTCAGCAGCTGTGCGCTCAGCGCAGCATCAGCACCACGGAGATACACGGATACATCCGTAGACTCGAGACAGAATTCACAATGTGTTTTTGGGACTTTCAGGTGTATGGACCAATGTTTTATTTTCTGATCAAACCAGAAATCTTTAATGAGCAGCTGGATTTGTCTCACATTAACTGGCTGAGTTAATGCCAGTTAATGCAACATCGAAGCAGCTGGAATCCACAGCTGTGTGTGTTCATGGAGCTGCATGTTCACCTGCTGGACGTCACTACCTGACAAGTTTGACTATCTTCAGAACATTGCAGAGGCCTTATTGACAGTATTTGGCTCTACATGTCTGTGTGAGCAGATTTTCTCTCACATGAATCCTCAGGTAGCCTCTGAATGCTGGACACTGGGAGACCTGTGTCTCTGAGTGGGAGACCAGAGATCACATTAACATGTGTGTCTCTGTATTAACAAACATGCCATATTGGCCCAGTTTATTTTTCTTATCATTGTTGTGAGGAGACCATAAACAGCATTTGTATTTTCTGTTGTACAGTTCATTTGCTCTTATGGATAAAATGTGTTTTTTTTGTTTCAAAATAGCTGATAACTATTCGCTGACAGCTGCCAGCATCTGCAAACAAATATAATCCTATAAAGTGGTTCTATATAGTGTGTAACTGTTCATATAGAGCGTTATTAAATTTATTGCTAATGCAATCATATGGCACATTGACTTCTGAGGAAATTTTAGATGCACTCGTCATCAGAAAAGTTGCCGACCCCTGATATAGATGTATCATATATAAGAGACAAATGTTGTTCCTTCAGTATGTTGGCATTATTACATTTGGCTCAATGCTTACATATATGTGTAAAAACAAAATGTACGAGCTGTGATAACTGTGTCTGATAGAATGAAGAGTCGACTGATATATGAAATATTCCTTTATTGGGTGAGAAAACCAACATTCCACAGGCCACAATTGACAATCTGATAGACTCCATGCGACGATGTGTTGCACTGCATGAGGCAAATGGTGGTCACACCAGATACTGACCGGTTCTGGGTCCCCAGACCCCCAATAGTGCAAAAAACTGCACATTCCAGGGTGGCCTTTTGTTGTGGGCAGTCTGAGGTACACCTACACTACTCATGATGTCAGATCAGCATCCTGATGTGGCACACCTGTGAGGTGGGATGGATTATCTCAATATGGCAGATGTGCCCACTACCACACATTTGGACTGATTTGTGACCACTGTTTGGGAGGGATGGTTATATTGTGTATCTGGAATGAATTTTAGGTCTCTACGTCCATCCCATGGGGAATGGGAGCAGTAACAAAGGTGTTGCGTTTATATTTTTGTTGAGTGTATAAAGCATATAAACAGTTACAGCAATATGATGCAACAAACACAGCAGCTACTGATCCAAAATCCTCAAAGCTTCATAGAACTGAAACCAACATTTATTTTTAGCTCCATTCTGCTGCTGATACAGACTTTAGGTTTCTGAACATTAAACTTGTTGCTGCCTTTCATAGTGTGTAGCTTGAAGGCCCTGAGTACTCTGAGTACTTTCTCCCACACTGGAAACACTGGGATGATCACATTATTTGAACATTACCTAATAAGACTGATTCAGCACAGACAGTTATGTTAAACTTTCCTAGCAGTCCTTCACAAACAGGGAACAGTCTGTCTATTCTCTCCATCTGTCAGCTGCTGCTGGCTCTTCCTCCTCCTCTTCCTCACACACTGCTGAGTTTGTCCTGGTGGATCATCAGGGCTGCAAAGCCTCACAGATGATGTGCAGCAGTGGGTCCCTCAGTCTGTCCTCACTCTGGACACTTGCAGTCATCACACATGGAAATCAAATGTGTGATAAGCTGCAGGATTCAAACACAAGTGTAACTTATAAATACATGTTCATACTTTTATTCCACAATCAGAGAGAAAGAAACAGAGAGAGAGTGCAGGACAGACAGACAGGTGGCAGTCTCAGGTGTACACACTGCTACACAACAGCACAGAGAAGCAGGATTTAGTGTTTGTGTTATTACGAGTGTAAACAAGAAGAGTTCCAGATGGTGCAGTGGACACATGTGTGACTGCTGTGATTAAAGCATCTTTCTTTCAGCTTAACGAGTGAACCGTCAGCTCGTTCAAACACACGTTAAAGTCCGTTTGGCTCGACACCACCGAACAGAGGCAGCAATATAACACAGCTCACATTAACAGTGCAGTGGATCCTGCTTGTGCCGTGATGTTCAGGACTGCAAACCGAGCAGCATCACTGACTTTCAGCTTGTTGTGTTTGTGGATATATGACTGACTTTAATTATCCACAAAATCATCACATCTCTGTAAGATTAAGGTCGACTATTGAACGGCGTATATTTTAAAGTAAAGGCTGTAAAACCAAGTTAGTACATTCACAACTAATGTCACATAACTTTGCCGACATGTGGCCAACAGTAATGTTTTAATGTTCTTCATTATTAAACATTCGCACATAAATAAGTGACATCATATGCAGTAAACTTACTTTTGAAAGTTTACTCTTCGGCTGCTCCGCTTCTGCCCTCTGCCGTGTTTTTCGGCAAAATTATCCACACCCACCACCGCGCTATGAATTGTGGGATATATGGGACCACGAAGTGTACAGCGGACCACACTTCAAATTTGGGGAAATCGACGGCGCATTTGGAGTACACTTCAAATTGGGACAGCCGTCGTCACATCGCTGTGACGTAATAGGTTTCAAAATGCGTACTCAGGAGCGTGCGGTCACTGGATTGGGACACAGCCAAGGTCTGTAGCTGTGTCAGAGCAGCTTGTGTGAGCCAGCGGTGATATCTGTACACGCAGTACCTTTAAAATACTCGTGTGTCATTCTCCTGCTAGCAGTGGAGGAGACTTCTGCTGAGGAAGAGGCCCTGCTGTCCTGCCGTCTTACTGGTGCCATTGAGGGATCAGCGGCTGCTATATATTCTCCTCGACCTCGAGTATTTGGACTGAAGGACTCACAGACACGTTTTATATTTAGCTCTATACATTTTAAAAAGATTTTTTAAAAATATTTTCTTATTCACAAAGGCTGTATGGAGACATTTTGGTTATTGCCACAGACGCTTTCTCTTACTACGGATGGAGGATGTTGCGGTTTTACAACCCATGAACTGAGAAACGACTCAATAAGTAATATGTTCACATATTCCAGTGTTAAACACAAGTGAGTCTCAATTGAGTGAAGTGTTGGTAACTGATGCCAATATTTTTCTTCTGTTTAAATCCCATTCATATAAGGGACCCTAATTTTATCCTGCTACAAACATATTCACCCAGTGTCATTTAAGTTTCCTGTAAACTACACATGTAAAGCGGATGTGAGAGAGGCTGTGATGAAGTCCTGGAGTTTTTAACGATGTACGTGCTCCAGTCCAGAAATTTGTATTATATGTTGGACACAGGTGGTAAAGTGCTGTCACACCCTGAATAAATTGTCCTCTGTTCTTTGGTAAGCTGACATATTTGTTACATAATCATATGGTTTATCAGAGGGGAAGTGCGAGTTTTAGAATACTGGAGCCTAAGGTTAGGTGCAATAATATTCAGCCGTAATATTAGCTTATAACTAGGTCTTGTCAGTTAGCCAGTGTTGTGTCAAAAAGTCATGTCTGCCATAAACTCATTTTCGGTATTTGTCAAAAACCAGTTGATCATATTTAACCCTCCTGTTATGTTGGTTTCCAGGAACAACAGTTATGCTTCTGGGTTAATTTGACCCGGGGCAAATTTACTCATCCAAAAGTGTAGGAAACACTGGCATTGATTATTTTACAATTTTCTTTTATAATTTAGATTTTTTTCGTTTTCTGCAGTGATGCAGATGACATGTGACATCTCTTCTGTTCTGGGTCAATCTGACCCGCAACATAACAGGAGGGATAAACTGCTATAGACAACTTTTTGGTCTATAATATGTGAAACATGTCATATGTGTCCCTCATGAGTGATATTGAGTCATCTTGTGCCACAAACAACATTCCTGTCACAAGGTAGAAGCTGCAATCACTTTTTGGCAGTGATTTTTACTTCGTATTTATTCATTTGACATTAAAATTACTTTTTTAAAGAGTAATCTGGCCAAGAGGACAGCAGAAATTGCAACAAATATAATAATAGTTCTCTAAACATATTTTAAGTGTCCCAAAAGGACTGGGTTGGTTTTAATATAGTTACAATAACACAGAGTTATAAATATACTTGAAAAAATGGGTCGTTATTAAACTTGATATATAGCCTTTTGTAAATCATGTTCACTAAAGTCTATTTACCAATATAAGTAAAGACATTGGAAATCAGTTTTTGTCAGACGATCACTTTTTGGCACAACACCGGAGGTAAAACAGGTATGATCCTTCATATCTGGAGTGTGAAGGTGCAGACATAAATTCAGATATCTCTGGGATGTTTAAGAGTTTAGAATTTCTCTGGTTCATTAGCTTTATTCAGATAATTCAGTAATCACTCAAGATTAGTTCACTAGTACTCCTGAATTCAAAGAAATAGTCAGGGTATTCGGCGCTTTGCTTTCCCACAGGCGAACTCAGGTGAAATGAAAGAAGTATTGGATGCCCTCCTCCTCTGGCACAACGATAACTCACAAAAGCTCCTTGGAGTAAAGAGATCAGGTTCAGAAGTGGTTCTTTCTAAGAACGTATATCTGTTTTTATAAATGACATATTAAGGATGAGTGATGCTTAAATAATGAGGAAATTAAGCAGTGACCAATGACACATTTAACAATGTGTCATTTTTATCCACTATTCTATGTTTATTTATGAGTACAAGATGCTTTTTTCAATCAAATACCTAAAAAATGACTCACTGCACCTTTAAAAATACTAACTTAAATAAACCAAGATAACCCAGCAGTCCATAGGAAATAATGTGTGCACTATGTCACTAAATTTATTGTCACTGCAAATGTAAAAGGAAACATAAATGAACCACAGAGGAAGTGACATCACTTTGAGGACAGATGTGATCAGGTGGAAAGTGCAGAAAGCTGACTGATGTCCATCTGTGGCTCCATTCAAAGTTGGCCTGTCCTGTATCAGGCATTCAGGATTTTCTTTTATGGCCATTTAGCTCTTATGGCATGAACTTGCTCAGTGCATTATTATTGGCGTTTCTACAGTCTGATATTTGTTTAATAATTGATTGATACAGTGCATCAAATAAGTTGATAAATAAGATGTTAAAAACTTCATCATCATATCAAACATGATCGATTTGGAGCAAGTTTATTTGGCACATGCTGACTGCATTCTAATTGTAACCAGAACAGGAGGCGAGAGCAGAGAACGAGAGTGCAGCAGTTTAGTGAAAGGAACAGGAAAGGTGAAGAAGAGGTGAGCATCCAAAAGACGAGCAAGAGGACAGTTCCAAAGGAGACATGACGGCACAATAAAAGCTGTAAGAGCAGAGATTCATTTTTACTATTTTTTTCTTTAGGTTTTACTCCCGCTGCTTACAGTAAATCAAATATATAGTACAAACAAGAAAAACTCAAATTGCATTGTTGTTCAGTATAGCTCTGTGACTTCAACCTTTAGCTAACGTATAATGTTTGACATTTTTTATAACTGTGACTATAAAATATAGTCAATAATATTAAAAAGGTGCTGTTACTGAGTGAAACTTCCAAAGATTTCAGGTCTGGATTTAGCCCCAGTGCTATGCTGGACATAAGCAACTGTGTTAGTGTGACGCCCTGCATATTTGAAGCATTGCAATAAACTTCTGTTCTTACTGAATCTGTAACATTGCCTTGATCTGCCTACATCATTTTTTAAATAGTTTATGTTGTTAAATGAGTTTTGTGTCACTGTGCACAGAGAGAAACTCACCTGATGTAGTGGTAATGCGTTATTCACCACTAGATGGAGACAACCTGGCACAGGTATTTTCTCTACACACTAAATTTCACACTGAAAAGCATTGGTGGGAATTTTTGTTTACATAGTAAGCAAAAGAAAAAATGTCTTGAGGTCTTTCCAGTGTTTTCAAAATTGTGTTTTTCAGATACACGTCAAAATTTAATACAGACAAACACACACACAAAACAACAAAATATGTCAAATTACATGCACGTCTCATTCACTTTTCAATTTCATGGAAAATAACTTGTGTTATTCATGACATGATATCATTTAAAATAACTTTGTCAGGCCAGTGAATAGCTGCCACATAAGTATAAATCTAAATCATGCAAGTGTAATATAGAAAAAAAACACAAACAGTTGTGCTGTTAGTTCATAATAAATGGGTAGGGGTGTATAGTCAGTAAAAGCCACCAAGGCTCTGCCGAGCTCCAAACCTCCTCTGCCACAAACAGAAGCATCAAAAATGTGCGCTGGGAGCTTCATGGCATGATTTCTACAGCCACACAAATCTATATGTATGTGGCCAAGAACCTCAGTCCATGTAGAGTATCTTAGCACAGTTTACTTGTGTCAGTTAGGTCAGCTAGTGGGATGGCAGAGAGGGCAGCCTTTACATTATTTTATTGTAGAGTGACAGGAAGTGCCTATGAGCTTCTAATCAGGCAGAGATATTGACAGAAGGAAATATTTCAAAATAAAAAATAAAAAAAATTACTTTTTTAAATTTCAAAGGAAATACATTGATGAAAATCAAAGAAGAGAAATATTTATGTGATGTTCCATTTTCCTGAGAACTGATTGGCTGTGATGACTCCTTCAAGTACTACATGCTACTTTGTCCTGCTAGTTAAGCCTGCTGTCTGTTCTCAGGCCTCCTCCTGCTTCACTGGCATAAATCCATCACCAGAGGGCTCCACTGACCTGCCTGTTGACATCAGACCACACCCCTGTGTCATGTGACCTGGCTGGAGTTGCAAAGCTGGACTCAGACCTGGCCCAGGCAAGTTCAAAGACAGTTGTGGTAGAGAGAGCAGGGAGTATAGTAGAGCACTGGAAGGATGAGGTGGAAACAGGAAGCGTGTAGATTCAGTGGATTTGGCATCCTCCATCTGTCTCCATGCTCTCTTTACTGGCCTTCTAAAAATCACTTCTAAAAACTTTTCCTGTAGCTGTGTAGCTGCTTTTGTTTAAATGTTTAGCATTTAGAATTCAACTTTACTGTCATTACACATGTCTAAATACAGGGTAACAAAATACAGTTTGCATCTTATCAGTAAATGCAATAAGAGCAAATATACAGATGTACTACATATATACAGATGTATCGGTGTGAGGTAAACAGATCTACAGAGTGCTATGAATATATCTACAGCAGTGGAAGCGTAGCTCTCTGAACAGACTACAATAGTGAACATGGGTGTCAGGTTGACACTGTGCCCGCTGCACACTACAAGGTTAACAAGTTCCTCTCGACTGAGCCCAGACGGACTAGCCACAGACATTTTCTACATTTACAGAATAAATAAGTTTGTGTATTTCCTAAATATTTCGTTCTTGTTATTTTGTTTTGCACAAAAGCGAAATACAATCAGGAGCGTTGTCATGAAGCTTTTCCTGAAGCTGCCTCCACTGAGTGAGCAGCGGCGCCCTCTGCAGTTTGTGTGTGGAAGTGCAAAAGCTTACAGCACCTGGTATTCCCAGGCGGTCTCCCATCCAAGTACTGACCGGGCCCGACCCTGCTTAGCTTCCGAGATCAGACGAGATCGGGCGTGTTCAGGGTGGTATGGCTGTAAGCGAGGGAAGCCCGCTATAAAAGACCTTTTATACTTGGCAAATGTCACGCACTTTAAAATATAGTATTGTGCTAAGCTTCACATGTTACAGCGAAAACATGCAAACCTTTGTTGTGAACTGCAGCGTCAACACTGAGCTGCAAAAATGCTTTTCCCGCGGTAACGTCACCATAATAACACATGTTAGTTTCTCACAGCACAGTGTTAAAGTGACAGAGAGCACACAGTGTGTTAGGACCATTTGGAAGTCCAACATTTTTGTGCTTTGGAGAATTCAACTTGTATACAGGACATAAAAAAACGTAAGCACGACCGTGTCATCACAGCATGTATAAAAAGGCTGTTTCTGAAGCAGTCCCTCGCTTACGGCCACACCACCCTGAACACGCCTGATCTCGTCTGGTCTCGGAAGCCAAGCTGGGTCGGGCCTGGCCAGTACTTGGATGGGAGACCGCCTGGGAATACCAGGTGCCGTAAGCTTCTGCACTTCAAGACACAAATGACAGTTTAACCCTTGTGCGCCCGCCTGTTCTTGGGGCGTGGTGACCCCCCAAGGGGCGTGTGTGTTATTATGATGATTAGGGTGGGGGTCGCTAGGACCCCCGAGGGGCGCTTGTGTTATTACGACGTCGGCGGCGTCTGGGGAGCGTCGGTGCGTGAAGCGGCGTAGTTGGGACAGTACGTGACGGCGCAGTTGGTGCACACGTACACTCGGCACTCGTGGCACAGGATCTTGGTCTTGACGTCTTTGCTCTTGGGACACACGCGGCACCTTCGCCTCTTGACCGGAGAGGAGTCGTGTGGCGTAGCGTCGGCGGTGCGAGTAGTACGAGCATCGGCATCGTCGGCCTCGGTGGCAGTACCTCGGCCCGCGACTCGGCCTCCTCCCCGTCCTCGCGCTAACGCCCTGGCTTCGAGCATGGGGCGCGCGAGCGCTTTGCCCAGTCGCTCGAGGAAGAGCCGTCGTTTGTTGAGCTTGCCCGCCATCCAGTCGGGGTGAATTTCCCTCCACAGCACGAATGCGTTGTAGGCCGCCACGTCGACCATGTTGTGAAAAAGGGCCACGGGCCACCTGCAGGTCTTTCTCCTGCAGCTGTACGTGCTCACGACCTTGTCCAGGTTGTCGACGCCTCCCTTGTTGCGGTTGTAATGCAGCACCAAGGGAGGCCTTGCGAGCCGCCGTCCTGGCAAAGTTGCAACGGCATTTCGTAGCCGTGATCCAAGTGGCTCTTTGGTTGTTAAAGGTTGCTATGGCAAGTATGACAGAAGATTCTTAAATCATCTTAAAAAGGAAAGTCTCATTTTGCTCAACTGTTTCTGGAGGTCACAGCTCACGATTGAAATGGAAAACATTAAAGGTTGTTGGTAAAAGTTGTGGTATATCAGTGGTTAGAAATAACATTATTGCTTTAGGATTAGTTTAACACAAAGTCAGGGCTGACCCAGGACCATTGCTGTGAGTCACAGTGCGCAGCATAAAAGTTCTTTCACATCGGACGCAGGATGTGCTGCTAATGCTAATTGCTAACTAAAAGCAAAGGATCCAGAATTTGTTACGCTGGCTGCTGGGCTCTGTGGGTTTTTGCAGCAGCTCTACCTGTACTAGATGCACCTGCTCCTTGTCGTTTTTATCTCTGACTTTATGTTTTTTGCTAGTTCTTCAAATGTTCAATAAAAACATGTATGCTAATTCATAACGAAGAAAGCTTTGTAATAAAGACTGTCATTTCCAAAACACTGCCCGCCCCCACCCCGCGGTCCGCAGCGCTGTTGAAAAGGCTGTGGAAGTCCCTGTATTAAACACGTAGACCTGTGACATAAAAATCACCAAACTCGGACGACCACAGACTGTTTTCCTTCGTGGTGATGAAGGAAAACGCTGGGTTGGCATGTAAAAGGGCATTTATTCCCTTCAAAGACCTGCAGTTCAAAAAAAGCGCCCCTCGACAGCCAAACCCATCTGTTCTCTGATTGGATTGTTACATTTGTGATTGACATGACATTGACCAATCAGATGAAGGGAAGAAAAATAGGGTCAAAAATTCGTACTTGTAACTTGCAGGGGTTTTTTTTCTAAGTCCACACACAAATCTTTTTTACACATACAAATCTTTTTTACGCACACACAAATCTTTTTTACGCACACACAAATTCTTTTTACACATACAAATCTTTTTTACACATACAAATCTTTTTTACGCACACACAAATTCTTTTTACACATACAAATCTTTTTTACACATACAAATCTTTTTTACGCACACACAAATTCTTTTTTACACATACAAATCTTTTTTACGCACACACAAATTCTTTTTTACACATACAAATCTTTTTTACACATACAAATCTTTTTTACACATACAAATATTTTTTACACATACAAATCTTTTTTACAAGTACAAAATATTTATGACCACATTTTGAGCCCATAGACATCCGCTGGTTTCCTCTTTCGGCGCAAAGTGGGCGATAAACAAACAAGAGAGAAAAGACGATCAGCTGATCATTGATCAGTTTTCATGATTGAAGCAGAAACAGGAGAGGGAGGGGGAGAGAATGAAAGAAGAAGAGGCAGCTGTGCAGCAAAGACACAGAATAAATCCAGCTTTGTGTCTTTTTCATTGTAGCTGAAGTCCGGGACCAACTGTTCCTTTTCACCTCAACAAGAAACGCGTAATATTTTCTCTGAATACCAGACGGGACGGTTGGCAACTCTAATAACTTATGAACAAAATAAAGTTCAACATCATTAACTTCATAGCACCACCCAGCTGTGTAGAAACTCCGTCATGCTAGCTAGCACGCAGTACGGAAAAAGTCAGCATAACGAAAATAAACTCCACCTAAACTTGGTTCATATCTGACCCAGAGAGACTGCAGGTCATAACTTCTTACCTGAAGTTCAGTTCACACTTGGACCGGCGGCCGCCTCAGGTCTCTTTTCCTTCTGTGTCCCTTTTCCTTCATCCACCTGCTGCCTCCACCACTTGCTAATGTTACTGAATCTGTGGAAACTCCGCGATAGCCACCACACGAAGTAACGAGTAACGAGCCTATCTAAATCCCAGTAACGAGTAACGCGTTCCTGATTTTGGCATAATAACTAGTTACCGTGCTCGTTACCACAATAATAACGTAGTTACTGTAACACGTTACTTAATAACGCGTTAGTCCCAACACTGATAACTATGCATGTGACAAATAAAGAACCTTGAACCTTGAACCTTGAAATACATTGATTACAGTAAATGGTACATCTTAGATGGCTAAAAACAGACACAGAAGTTCCTCTTTCTATAACACCTTCCATACATGGCAATAAATTTCAAGCCTAGATGGTCCCTGAGGGCTTGTCCTTTCTTGACTGGTCTTCTGTCATCCGTTACCAAGCAAACTGAAATGCAGTTAGAAGCAAAATGAATTTTGGGCCTTTGGCCTGGCAGGCTTCTGGATTATATGTGTTTGTAAGCATGTACGCAATCCTTCTGTGCTCCAAGTCACCTACACAATACATTGTGAAGACATAGCGCTTCACAAAGCTTAAAACCTTCTTTAATGTAAAAAATAAATGCTGCCCCTTTTCTACAATTCCCCTGTGGGAGAGGAGCTGGAGTGGGCAAGCTATTTATTTGGAGGTCTTTCTTTCTTTTACCTTTTATCGTCAGACACAACACAGAACCACACCAGTTACACTCAAACCTCAGTCTGAGGGATGTTTGGACAGCAGAGAGAGGGAGACAGCTCTCCTGGGTCCTCACATGCAGAGCCGGTAAATCAGGAGTTAACTGCGATTAACCACAAGTTACACTCTCACATCCAGGCCTGACTACAGACATGCTGGATTAAGTAGAAGCTGTGTAACAAAGAGAGGACATCACACTACCATCTTAACAAAGTCACTGACATCTATCAGTCTGAAAGACTTAAATTTGGAGTCTATTGTGATTTTATTTTTCTCAGAATTGACAACAATGTCATTGTCCAGAGCAAATACCCAGAAATAAAAGCCACTCTGTTTCACTCAGGTGTGTCTGTGTTGTATCTGACTCAAAGACAAGGAATCTGTACATCTCACCTGACTGCAAGCTGATGATGCCAGTGCTGTTACCATGGCAGAATCCAGTTTAGCAGGTTTACAGACAGACCAAAACCATAAGAGTCACGTAACTGGAGAAAACTAAGCTGTAGTCTTTGTCACTGTGCAACAGACTTTTGGCTGTCTACATGTCATTAATGACAATATTTGACTGCTATTCCTATTGATGTATTCCGTATTTATACATGTGTATATATGCTATATTTATGCTTATGTTCATATTCTCTTATTCTGCTTTATTTTACATTATAACTGCTACTGGAAATTGAGTTTCCTGGAGGAACCACCCAAGGGATTAATAAAGTTCTATTGATCTACATTTACTGTATATAACAGTGTTTAAATAGTACTTTATATGGTATTGATGTCATACCAGAAACCAGGAAAGTGTCCTCTCTTTGTCCCTCAGCATGCAGCAGAAGATTCAGATCTTCACCTCAGCTGAGAAGCTGTTGGCCTGATTCATAGTCTCCAGGTTCAGATCAAGACTGAGTTGGTAGAGAAATATGATCTGACACTTTAGTAATAATAATAATAATAATAATAATAATAATAATAATAATAATAATAATGGATTGCATTTTTATAGCGCTTTTCGGGGCCCTCAAAGCGCTGTACAATACCACTATTCATTCATTCTCACATTCACACACTGGTGGAGGCAGCTACGGTTGTAGCCACAGCTGCCCTGGGGCAGACTGACAGAAGCGAGGCTGCCATATCGCGGCATCGGCCCCTCTGGCCAACACCAGTAGACGGTAGGTGAAGTGTCTTGCCCAAGGACACAACGACCGAGACTGTATAGTACAGTATATTAGCAGAGTTTTTCTGTCCTCACTAAGTGTTGTCCTCATGAATGTAGACTAAGCTATACAGACAGGTAAACACTCTCCTTGTCAAAATCCAAGGAACAGGCCGATGTATTGAGTTGGATGATTTAATAAGGATAAAGTGTAAAACTGTTGACAAAACCAGAAGTAAAACCAATTAAAATGTTGCATCAATATGCCTTGTTGGGGTTATAATACTGTACAAAGCACCTTGAGCCAATCTTTGTTATGATTTGGTGATATAAATGTAATGTAATGTAACTGATAAACTGGGACTACACACAACAGTGCACAGTGTTTGAGAACAACTTCTTGGTTCTTTAACCTGTTCTCTTTTACTCCACTACTGTCACCATTTCATCTAAGTCTTTGATAAAATATCTCTGTGATCAACATTATTTGTTAGGATCTTAACAGAGCTGCAGGAAAAAAAGTGAAACTCATTTGGTTTTGCTCTACAGAGATGCACACTGAGTCACAAACCAATTCAACATACCAGTAAAAAACAAGAAAACAAAACCAAAAGAAAGATGTAGGTATGGTAGGATGAATAGGTGTGGCAGGTTGTGTTATTGTGTCAGTATGTGTAAAGATTACCACAGATAGCAGACACGCCAATGCAAAATATGGCAACAATGAAGCAGGAAGTTTAGTAATCATGATCATCTTCAGAGATACAAAAATGAACCAAGTTTCACATGTATAGATGTATACATTACCAGCTGTTCTTGTTGTTCTGGAGCCAAAACAGCATCTGTCCCTGCTGGCCTAAAGCACTGCCTAACCTAATATTATCATATGTAGTTGTGATGGAGGTGGTAAGGATGGTAATTAAGCAGTACAATGGTTTGATTCTTTTTAAAATTATTTTCCTTTTTTTTTTTTTGGTAAGATACTGTGGGACAGCTAGGTACAAAGGTGTGCCAAGGTGTGGCCGATTAATTAATTATTCTCAAAGTTTCCAGACTTTTAGGATCATGAATCATCCTGTTCTAAATAAAATGTTTTGCGTTTGTTCATCAGACAGAGAAACATCTTATGTTGGATGCTCTTGCTATGTGAGGAAATGTGCAGCATGTATCAGTAATTGAACAACACAATGTGACAGATGATTGTGCAGGTGTCTGCTGTGAAAATTGATTTTTTAATTTCTGTCAGAGATGTGCTGTAAAAGAAACCAGAAGAAAAACACAGGAAAAAAACACAAGACTATTATACTTTGTTTATTCGTGACTATTGAAAATAATATTGAAGGAAAATAACTTTTTCTTTTTAAAATACAAGCTGACAAAGGACATATTTAGTTGTTTCACATTATCACATTTGGTCTCTATTATGCATTTCAGAGTCACTGGGTGAGAGGTGAGGTTGGGACAGGTCACTGGTCTCTCACTGATTAAAATACTTTTTTGTTCTCATAGTTATCACTGGGGTTTTGAAAAAAAGAGATTAAAACAAAAAATGTTTAGGGCAAGGGTAATTCACAAATTAACACTTAAATATCAGAGAGCATTAACTTCTTTAAAAAAATATTTGTTGTCATTTATTGCTTTTACTTTGGTTGTAATATCTGAATATAAAATGCTTCGAACACTTATTCACAGCAAAAATTAAGTCAGAAAAAAAATCGAAACTTTCAGAAAAAGTAAAAAAACAAACAAACAAAAAACTTGTGATGGTTACTGGGTATTGTTGTGTGAAATGGAAAATAGACTGATTCTTATATGGTGAATCTCTACTTTACCATTGGCTTACATCACTTCCTTGTTTCTTGCTTCTAGCTAACCATAGCACAGTGTTACAAGTAAAAGCAGCTCCTGTAAGAGTTGTACACTCTTCTCTATTACTGATAAATGCTGTTACCATAGCATTAATCAGCTGAAGAGCAAGTGGATTTACATCAGCCTGTATGCTTATTTGCATTATGGGTTAATATCTAATGAGATTTATTTTTTGGTTTAATTGTTTGTTTGTTCTTTGTGCTGCTCCAAAAAAAGTTTAATGTGTGTTTGTTTTGTCCTGTTGAAACAGCCAGCTGTGCCATCTGCCCATTTAACCTTTCTCCAAAAGACATTTCGCTCGTCCATAACGAGGAGCTGCGACAGTCGAGCTTCAAGATGTCGGTCCAAGATGTTTTGGAGCCGTTGCTTCTTTCTTAGTTGGCATGCTCACAGTCCATGGTCATATAACACTGGCTTCACTGTGGACGGTGACGCTCGTGTTGCAGCAGTTTTTAGTTCATGGCAGGGTTGAGCTTTGTGATGGACACAAAGTACCTTTGCTTTATTAACAACTGGAACGTTAATAAAACATGTTTGATTTTGCTCCACAGGGTGAAATGAAACAGAAAACCACAACGTGAAGATTAAAGAAATTAAACCAAAAAAGTAAGATAAGATAAGATAAGATAAGATAACCTTTATTAGTCCCACACGTGGGAAATTTGTTTTGTCACAGCAGGAAGTGGACAGTGCAAAAGTTATGAGGCAAAAATTAGGATACAATAAGAATAAATACAGTACACAGCTGTACAGAATAGAATAAAATAAAATACTATATACAGTAGAATAAAATAAAATAAATATACAATAAGATAAAAAATAGAATACAAATACAAATACTATATACAACTGAGTAAAAATACAACGATGACAGAAAGGATTATTGCACTTAGTATTATTGCATATGTATGGATGTGTGTGCTTGATCAGTTAAAGTCTTTATTATGGAGTCTGACAGCAGTGGGGAGGAAAGACCTGCGAAATCTCTCCGTCCCACACCGTGGGTGCCGCAGTCTCCCACTGAAGGAGCTGCTCAGTGCTGTCACAGTCTGCTGCATGGGGTGGGAGATGTTGTCCAACAGGGATGACAGCTTAGCCACCATTCTCCTGTCACTCACCACCTCCACTGGGTCCAGAGGGCATCCTAGAACAGAGCTGGCCCTTCGGATCACCCTGTTCAGTCTCTTCCTGTCCCCAGCAGAGATGCTGCCGCCCCAGCAGACCACGCCATAAAAGATAGCAGAAGCCACCACAGAGTCATAGAAGGTCTTCAGGAGTGGGCCCTCCACTCCAAATGACCTGAGTCTCCGCAGCAGGTACAACCTGCTCTGCCCTTTCCTGTAGAGGGCGTCTGAGTTATGAGTCCAGTCCAGTCTGTTGTTCAGATGAACACCAAGGTACCTGTAGCTGTCCACAGCCTCAATGTCCATACCTTGGATGTTCAGTGGTTGCAGTGGAGAATGTTTGTGCCTGCGGAAGTCTACCACCAGCTCCTTGGTTTTACTGGCGTTGATCTGGAGGTAGTTCAGCTGGCACCAGTCCTAATCTAACATTCCTAAGATAGGAATGTTAGATTAGTCACAACAGGTGTGACTGGTTCTGTCGGTGTGGGTGTGCACTCTAGTAGTATAAATATCTGCAGACACAGAGGCATTAGCACAATAACCACTGCTCATCTTTATCCACACTTTAAGGAATCATGGAGGTTTCAGCGTTAAAGAAAATGATAGATGTTTTGAGTCTCTGTGAAGACGTTAAGGTAGAAAAAACAGATCTCATCATTGATGGTAATGCTCTTTACTATTTTTTGTATTATACATCTGATCCAAAGCTGGACCAGAGATGTGGAGGGGATTATCCTGGATTCAAACATGAGGTCTGTAAGTTCTTTAAGACTCTGCAGGACTGTGAAGTCAATCCGTACGTCATCCTGGATGGAGGCTCAGGACCCGAGAAGCATAAAAAAAATGTGTCTCGTCTAAAATATAAACTGAAAAAAGCAAAGACAATAGCAGAAACTGAGCCTGATGGCACTTTACCAGAGGGATATAATGTGTTACCACCTCTGGTCAAAGATGTATTCCTAGAAATCTTAAAGGAAGAAAAAATAGAGTTTGAAGTGTGTTTAGGAGAGGCAGACCCTGAGGTTGTTTCTAAGGCAAATCAGGAACAATGTGCTGTGCTGTCCATTGACAAGGATTTTTACATCTTTGATGTGCACAAAGGTTTCCTTAATCTCCACAACTTTGAGTGGAAAAAAGAAGAGGATGGAAAAATTCCTGCTAAGATCTACACACGTTCAACGTTTTGTGAGCATTTTGAATTGGACCCTGCTCTCATGCCAGTCTTTGCTTCAATAGCAGGAAATGATTATTCAAACTTAGAAGACAATGACATTTTTGCAAATAAATCATCTTCACCTGGTGAGTCCAGCATTAAAAGACTGGATGGTATGCTCCGCTTTTTAAGTGAAGTGAACCTGGATGGCTTGAATGATTCACGGAAGAGAGAACATGCTCTGAGTGAAGCTTTAAAGTATGTTGGAAAAAAAGAGAACCAAAGATTTAAATTCGCCATTGAAAGATATGTTGAACCAGAAAAAAACAAAAAACAACCAAGTTCCAAGTTGCCACCATGGGTGTGTAAAAAAGTTGAGCACGGAGAACTCACCAGTTTCGCCACAAGTGTTGTGGGTCAGAAGACAATGATGCTGACCCCACTTGTGGAGGACTTTTCACAGCGCAGTAGTTATCAAGCTGCTTACCGCATCAGACAGTACTTCTATGGACTGTTAACAGGAGATAAGATTACTGAATATGGCAGGGATGGAGAAGAGATCAAATACTACGATGTCCGACCAATACCTCCCAGCAGTCATGAACAGAAACAACTGAAACTACAGTGTCTGACAGAGGTACTGAGGTTAATCATTAAATATGCGTTTAATTACTCTGACAGGTAGACATGTTTCTGTGGTACATGTAAGCATATTGTCTGTGTAGTACCTCTCTATGCAGGATGAGCGTCGCAGGGTGTTTGAAGAAGCTCTGGAGGTTCAGACTTCAGTCTTAGAAAACATCCCCAACCAGCTGAAGCTGCCAGTCTATGTGACTGTTTTCTGGTTCAAGAGTCTACAACAGCACCACTGCCTCCACGCCCTCCTGCTGTGGTTTGTGTGTAAGCCCGATGGTCCAGGTTAGTCTCACGGGGTAACATGATGAATATTAACAATGAAATATAGCTACATGTCACTTTATATATTCCATATATTCTACTCGGATGAAACTTTTACAGTTTCAGCTCCATAAATGTGATTATTCTGTTTATTATTTACAGTCACCTGTCAGCAGGTTAGTCTCTCTGAAAGCAGTCAGCAGATGGACTGTAGTCAGAGTTTGTGTCATGGTCCTGGGCCATGTGGGCCCAGTATTCTTAGTTTTCATGTATTTTTGTATTTTGTTCCTTATTTAGGCCATGTTTTCTGAGTTGCCCTGTTGTGTTGTTCCCTAAGTGTTTTCCCTTCATGGCTCTCTCCCCCCTGTGTGCCCTCTATGTATTTATGAGCCCTCGTCTCCCTTTGTGGTTGTTTCATGTTTCCCCAGCCCGTTACGTCTGTGTTTCCCCGTGCTCTCTCTCCTCCTGTCTGAACCTCTGTGCCTGTACATGTCATGTTCAGTTCACCCCGCCCTGTCTCGTTATGATTATCAGTGTCACCTGTGTTCCCCGTGTGTGCCCACTTTCCTCGTTTACCCTCTGTGTATTTCTGTCTGAGTCTCCCTCTGTTCGGCGTCGCGTTCTCCCTCATGTTGTGTGTAATTCTCCCCGTGGTTCGGTTCCCTTGTACAGTTCATGCTTTAGTTTTCCCAGTTTTAGTTTATTTGTATTGCCTCCCGTGGCCAGCAATAAAGCTGTGTGTTTGAGTTTATCCCCGTGTCTGCGAATCTGCATCTTGGGTCCTTCCCCTGCCTGCCACACAACTTATCATGACAGAAGAACGCGACCACAATATGGACCCAGCGACTCCTGGCAGAGGCGTAGTACAAGCGGTGGAGTCGTTGTGCTACCAGTGGAGCCGAAGCTCTAGTGAGGAGGAGAGGGAGGAGTTACTTTCCTCGTTGGGGACAAGCGTCACGGTTTTTCCCTGGTTATGGGAGGCGCTACCCCCTCTGATCTCGGACTTCCTCCGCACCATCCTCCCAGCCTGCCCTCGGCAGCATCAGCGGTCCGGTGTGCGGACTGCGTCACCACAGCCCCGTGGCCGCGCAGCCTCCCCTCCGCCTGCTGTGAGCATACAAGTCGGCACGCTGAGGTTCGCCACGGCACCACACTCCTCTACGCTGGCGCCGTCCCTCTACTCGCCGGCTTCCACTTCGCTGTCGCAGCTCAGTCGTTCACCCTCACCGCCTCGACCGACCTACCCGTCCTCCGCTTCCTATCTGGCACGGATGTGGTCAGAAGACGAGGAGCCGGTCGCCACAGAAATCGAAGTTTCATCCACGACCACCTCAAAGAGGAAGCGGCGTTCGCGTCGCCGTCGCCCCGCGCTACGGCATGTTTCGCCCTCCAACGAGCCACACGAGGATGCGGGGGAGGTCATGGATTTCGACCTGGAGGAGCGGCAGCGTGCAGCATGCGATCAACTGGATGAAGAGCTCCGGTGGAAGCCGTGGCTAGCTCCTGACTATGAGGAGATCTTCCGGGGAACCCGCCTGGCTCTCGGGGGTCCCCTGAGCTTCCAGGAACTCTCATCTACCGCTCCATCAGCACCCAGTTCACCAGCCTCTGCGACGCCGCCCGGCGCGCATGAAGCGCCGTTGTCTGGTTCATCGGGAGCTGCAGTCAAGAAGGAACGGCGTTCACGCCGCCGTCGCACCACCCCACAGCCGGACATTCGGACTCCTAATTCACCTGCTGTGGTGAGTGAGGACGCTGTGTCTTTTCCAGACATTATGACTGTTCATTCAGGAGCTGTGTCTTGTGTGGCGGAGGTCAAAGCGAGCTGCTTATCGCCTGCGCAGCCACCCTCAGTTCAGTTAGCTCCCTCGCAGCCACCCTCAGTTCAGTTAGCTCCCTCGCAGCCACCCTCAGTTCAGTTAGCTCCCTCGCAGCCACCCTCAGTTCAGTTAGCTCCCTCGCAGCCACCCTCAGTTCAGTTAGCTCCCTCGCAGCCACCCTCAGTTCAGTTAGCTCCCTCGCAGCCACCCTCAGTTCAGTTAGCTCCCTCGCAGCCACCCTCAGTTCAGTTAGCTCCCTCGCAGCCACCCTCAGTTCAGTTAGCCCCCTCGCAGCCCTTCACAGCTCAGTCGGCTACCCTCCTGGAAGCCCCCGCTGCCTGGTATTTTCAGCATCGGCATCTTTTCCCGTCAAGATTTATCGCTAAATCATTCGATCCTCCCTTAAGAGAGAGACTGCATCCTCGCTGCCTTCACCCCAGTACACCAGTGTCACCTGGGTCTCCAGTGTCACCCCCAGTTCAGTCTCCAGTAGCTCCAGTGTCACCCCCGGTGCAGTCTCCAGTAGCTCCAGTGTCACCCCCGGTGCAGTCTCCAGTAGCTCCAGTGTCACCCCCGGTTCAGTCCCCAGTAGCTCCAGTGTCACCCCCGGTTCAGTCCCCAGTAGCTCCAGTGTCACCCCCGGTTCAGTCCCCAGTAGCTCCAGTGCCGCCTGTAGCGCAGGCCCCAGTAGCTCCAGTGCCGCCTGTAGCGCAGGCCCCAGTAGCTCCAGTGCCGCCTGTAGCGCAGGCCCCAGTAGCTCCAGTGCCGCCTGTAGCGCAGGCCCCAGTAGCTCCAGTGCCGCCTGTAGCGCAGGTCCCAGTAGCTCCAGTGCCGCCTGTAGCGCAGGCCCCAGTAGCTCCTGTAGCCCAGTCCCCGATAGCAGTACGGTCCGCTGGTCAGCTTAACATCCAGCCAGGGGTCTCAAATCTCTCTGGCTCTGCATCAGCTCCTGCTGGGAGCTCGGATGAGCTCATCCAGGACTCCGCGGCTCCCACGCCGCCATCTACCTCGTCAGCTGGGGGTTCAGGAGAACCGCACCAGCCTCATGCCGCGTCAGCTGGAGGGTCCGAGGGGCCCGTTCAGCCTCCTGTCTCCGCTGGAGGGTCCGAGGGGCCCGTTCAGCCTCCTGTCTCCGCTGGAGGGTCCGAGGGGCCCGTTCAGCCTCCTGTCTCCGCTGGAGGGTCCGAGGGGCCCGTTCAGCCTCATGCCTCGTCAGCTGGAGGGTCCGAGGGGCCCGTCCAGCCTCATGCCTCGTCAGCTGGAGGGTCCGAGGGGCCCGTCCAGCCTCATGCCTCGTCAGCTGGAGGGTCCGAGGGGCCCGTTCAGCCTCCTGTCTCCGCTGGAGGGTCCGAGGGGCCCGTTCAGCCTCATGCCCCGTCAGCTGGAGGGTCCGAGGGGCCCGTCCAGCCTCATGCCTCGTCAGCTGGAGGGTCCGAGGGGCCCGTTCAGCCTCACGCCGCATCAGCTGGAGGGCCCGAGGAGCCTGTCCAGCCGCCACCTGCGACCGCCTCGTCGTCGCCTGGTCCGGCTGCATCTGCCTGTGCCTCTGCTACGCCTGGGCCAGCCTCTGCCTGTGCTTCTGCTACGCCTGGCCCAGCCTCAGAGTCTTCGTCCTCGTCTGGCCCAGCCTCAGAGTCTTCGTCCTCGTCTGGCCCAGCCTCAGAGTCTTCGTCCTCGTCTGGCCCAGCCTCAGAGTCTTCGTCCTCGTCTGGCCCAGCCTCAGAGCCTTCGTCCGCTGCAGCCTCAGCCTGTGCTTCGCCTGGTCCCGCCTCGACTGGTCCTGTGCCCACCGGGCCTCGGCCAGTACGCCTGACACTGGAGAGCCGCCGCCGCTGCCTTCCGCGCGGCCGGCCCCCTGAACTGCTCCGTCGTCTCCTTCGCCGCCGCCGCTGCCTTCCGCGCGGCCGGCCTCCTGAACTGCTCCGTCGTCTCCTTCGCCGCCGCCGCTGCCTTCCACGCGGCCGGCCCCCTGAACTGCTCCGTCGTCTCCTTCGCCGCCGCCGCTGCCTTCCGCGCGGCCGGCCTCCGGACCAGCTCTGCCACCTGTGCCACCTGCCTGGTCGGCCCCCCGACCGTGTGACCCGTGAACTCTGGTGCCTGTGGGCTCTGGGTCGGCCCCCTGAACTTTATTTTGACTATGGTCATGTGCTCCCGTGTTTTCTGTTGTTTATTTTGTTTCCCGTTCTGGTCCCTCCGTCCTGGTCCCCCGCCCCCCGCCCTGGGTGGGTTGTTTTCTGTTTTTGTTTTTGTTTCTCGGGTTTGGGCTGTCGGGAGCCAGCCCTTTAGGGGGGGGTGGTGTCATGGTCCTGGGCCATGTGGGCCCAGTATTCTTAGTTTTCATGTATTTTTGTATTTTGTTCCTTATTTAGGCCATGTTTTCTGAGTTGCCCTGTTGTGTTGTTCCCTAAGTGTTTTCCCTTCATGGCTCTCTCCCCCCTGTGTGCCCTCTATGTATTTATGAGCCCTCGTCTCCCTTTGTGGTTGTTTCATGTTTCCCCAGCCCGTTACGTCTGTGTTTCCCCGTGCTCTCTCTCCTCCTGTCTGAACCTCTGTGCCTGTACATGTCATGTTCAGTTCACCCCGCCCTGTCTCGTTATGATTATCAGTGTCACCTGTGTTCCCCGTGTGTGCCCACTTTCCTCGTTTACCCTCTGTGTATTTCTGTCTGAGTCTCCCTCTGTTCGGCGTCGCGTTCTCCCTCATGTTGTGTGTAATTCTCCCCGTGGTTCGGTTCCCTTGTACAGTTCATGCTTTAGTTTTCCCAGTTTTAGTTTATTTGTATTGCCTCCCGTGGCCAGCAATAAAGCTGTGTGTTTGAGTTTATCCCCGTGTCTGCGAATCTGCATCTTGGGTCCTTCCCCTGCCTGCCACACAACTTATCATGACAGTTTGTGTGACAGTAGCAGCACTGATGCTTCCACATGAGCCTGAACAAGAAGACAAACTGCTGCTGGTCTCTGGTTCTGTGTCACTGAAACTTTTTCTTTTTTTGTCTGTAGAGGACGAGTTTGAGAGGAAGATGAAAGTTTTAAACGATGAAGGTGTGAGTAACTGGAAGCCATGTGTGGCTCATGCTTTCAGCCAATGGCAGTGCTGCATGAGGCAGAGCCTCCACCTGAACCAGCTGCTGCTTTCCCCTCTACCAGAACCTCAGTTTGCCCGGTAAACACCAGACCAATGATTTGCTCCACAGATGGTTAACACACTTCATCAACTTTAACTGAGATTTTCTGCTTTGTCAGGCTTTACTGTGGACCTCTCCTTCATCGGCTGGCAGATGGAGACACGATTGAAGAAGTACAGAAAACACTGAGAGGAGAAAAGAAGAAATTATATGAGAACCTGAAGACTGTTTGTAATCCTTCTTCTGGAGAGGGATCCTCTGTCCTGAGAGTTGAGGTTCCCTCTACTGGGGAGCGTTCCTCTGGTATGAGTTCCTCCAGTGAGGAGGGATGGGAGCAAGTTGCAAACAACAACAAAAACCAAAAAAAGGGAAAAAAGAAGAGAGCTACCAGAGAAAAAGCTGATAAATGAGACTCTGAGTGATGAGCTGATCAGAGAAGGACTTTCTGATCCCGAAGCTCTGTTCTGTTACTTCTCTTCAAATGTACTCTAACACAACTGTTGCTACTAGCATTTGTTTGATTTTGAACACTGTTTACCAAGGAGTTTTCAAAACTTTTAAAATAAGGTACTATTATCTCTATGTGCCACTATCTTCATATATGGAATTAGCATTAATTTGATATTAGAATTTCTGGTGTAGTGATTCCGGTTAGTATGATAATTTACATCCATCCATCCACCCATCCATCCATCCATCCATCTATCTATCTATCTATCTATCTATCTATCTATCTATTGTGATCAGGAGATATTTTATTTTGTATTCTCATAATTAGTTATCATTGATTAATCATTTACCATTGTGGAATCTGATGACAGTATAATCTTTGTTTTATATCTATGGTAATCTGAGTAAAGATTAATGTATGCATATTATCATCATTGTAATCAAGTCTCAAATGGTATCCACAGCATTGTATTCACCGTCCATAACTGGAGGGTCCAGCAGGACCTTGTTCTAATTCATTTGCAGGCCTACATCAGAACATGCACATAGAGAGTTATGTAAACACGCACGTTCACCCTTATTTACACAGGGAGGTCATGTCAGGACATTCTCTAGTTGGACACACAGGCTCACAGAACTGCACAACATGACATGTCACACACTTCTTTTTCTCTAAAGTATCATCTGATGTTTGTATAAGGAGAACTTTGGACTATGGGGAGACTGTTATCATTTCAGTATCAGAATCAGAATCAGAATCAGAATGGGTTTATTGCCAGATGTTGAGGTTTACAACATTAGGAAATTGCTGCGGTGCTTCAGTGCAGACAATAAGAATTAAAGTGCTATGTAGAAAGAAAGATATGTGCATGAGATATATACATGAGAATAAGAATTATGAGTGCTACGTAGAAAGATATATACATGAGTGCAGGTGGTGATCAGTGCCAGACATGAAATGATGCAGTGACACAGCGTAGGGTCATGTGTTAGTGGCGGGGACAGTCATGTGGTTATTGTTCATGTGTCCAACAGCAGAGGGGAAGAAACTGTTCTTGTGGCGAGAGGTTCTGGTGCGAATTTCCAGTAAGGTCTAACTGTGTGATGTCATCATGGGTTATATAAGGATGGGGAACGGTCCACTCTTTGGAGATCTGTGGCTGTACGCTTGTCTTCCCATGCTTCTGTCTTAGAAGTGTGTAATAAAATCACTATTTTTGTCACCTACACGGACTCGGCTGTTTTTCCTTCTTACCCAAACTGAACCAGACGTAACAACTTGGTGCCGAAACTCCGGTTGGGGAGGAAGGGAGCTTGCAGCTATCGTGTGGGTGACAAACAGGGGCGAAGGCCAGCAGCCTATCTGAGTGACGCCAGGCGACATAAGAAAGGTGAGTGCCACCTGTTGATTTTTATCCAAAGGCGCTATATTGGAAGTTAAAACTAAATTTAATTAAATAATATTCACTCAGTCTGGGTTTCTGGTGTTTGTCCATAGTGATTTTTTTTTGGGTAATTTGTGTTTAAAGTTTGGGGAACATTTGACTGATAACATTTATTGCTGTTCATTGTGGGAGCGAATTTTAAGAGGTTTAAGAGGTTATATGAGGTTAAAATAATACGGTTTAAGGTGTGTGGAAACCGATGTGGGTGGCTGGATGCCAGCAGTCACCTGGGTAGTGTAGGGGATTTGATCCAATCGATTAGCAGAGACTGGGTCTCGGGCTTCAGATAAATGAAACTGGATGGCAGGGGTCCAACAGTGAGGCTTTTAAAACAAGTAAATTCGTTTAGGACTGAGAGCTAGGCTCTCTAAGAATGCAGTTGTTCAGCAGGTGGCACTGACCCCTAATCGCGGACGCGTGGTTAGGTTTTAGCCCAGTTTGGCCTCCCGCTGGGGACTTGGGACTCACGGTTAATTGGCCAGGTAATCTACGAGTGATTGCCTTCTACTGCATTGATTGATCGACAGAGTTGGACTCGGCCGGGACCACACAACGTCGTTGGCCTGAGAGTTTTAAGTAAAGCTGAAGGCGTGGGTTTGATACTAGCGCCAGAGGTGGAGCTCCTTTCCAGCTACGGGAAACGGTTATAAAGTAATTAGAATTTAGTAATCTGACCGTTTTCAAGGCGGCGTACTTGAAACGTGTAATTGACCAGCAAGGCTAGGCCTGGGCTATAGGTGCTTTTAAATTAGTCAAAAAGTTAGGTGTAACCTCTTCTGGCATATGACGTCTATGCGGGCCCGTGTGTATATAGATTATAAATTACCTGTGTGTGTAAATAAGTTCTATAAATCTGTTAAATCTGAAACTCCTGCTAAAAACTTCCTCCTCTTGGTATAAACTATAACTATAACTTCCTCTCTACAAACTCTTTTCTTTTCTCTCCCTCTTTCTCTCAGTTGGGATTCTGTGTGTGTATGTGTGCTGGAGAAAAAAAAAAGGAAAAGGGTCTCTCTCTCTGTCTCTGTGAGAGAAAAAAGGTGGGGGCCGAGTGAGCCCGCGGGGCCGAGCGGGTCCGCGGGAGCGAGCGTGTATGCTGTATAGAGGAGAATGAGGAAGAAGGGAGTGAGAAGGAGCGAGTGAAAAGAGTAACCGAGTGTTTGGTGATTTTTTTATTATTTCAGAGGCTCTGGGTAAGAGTTTTGACTATATTGATTTAATTCTGTGGGTTTGGAGTTGGTGGCTTTAGCTGTGAGAGTTGTGAAAAGAGCAGGTTTTTCTTTTGTTGTGATGTTAAGTATAAATTCAATAGACTGTGAGTAATCGGTGTTTTTCTGCCTAGTGTGCTGCGTGGAAGACACAGAAGTGTAGAAATGTTTGTGGTTTATCTTTGTTTGACGTTTTATAAAGAGTTGGTTGATCCAGGGTGATTTCTCCCGTTTAAGGGAGGAGTTGGATTGTGGGTATGTTAAAGCTTTGCTGTAGGGGTATGAGTGTGAATTTGTGCTGGCTTCACATGTTTAAATGGATGCATAGAAGTTTGTGAGTGAGAAATTGTTATGGTGGGGTTTAAAGTTAGTAAAGAGTTAAATCAACCCTCCTCAAGAGTTCAATAATTTAGGCAGTTATGTTTATACGAATACTAAATGTATGTTTAGTGTCTTCATACAGGTGTTTTTTCTTAACCTGGAAACCTGAGTACGGCAGCAGAAGACAGGCCAAGCTTTGGCTAAAAATTCACGGCTGGACACCAGAGTTGTCCCCACCCCTCCCGGAAAAAAAAAAGAGAGAATGAAGTTTTAGGCAGGTTTTTCTCGCTGAACTGCTCTGGGTGCTGTGTCCCTGAATCTCACCAGTGTTAACCTCTGGCGGAAGACATGGAGAAAAGGAAAAGATGTTCCTGGTAAATGACTGAAACAAATAAAACCACACACAACCAGAGAAAGGTATGAGAAGTGTGAGGAACAGACACATGTGCGTGTTAGAGAAATGCCTCATTTGAGAAGAAGTTAAATTAACCCATACACTGCATTTCGTTGCCCTGTACCTGTGCATGTGCAATGACAATAAAGTTGAATTCTATTCTATTTTATTCTATATACAGACGCACCCATACATGCAATGAAGAAACAGCTTACATACATGTGCACGTACATGCAAGATTAAAGTAGCGACACTTAACATACACCTGTTTTTAAATGATATAGTTTATACATGACTGACAAATAAACTCTCTGGGTTGCAAGACAACAACTTAACGTCAAAAGACAAAGACACTGGTCTGATGATTAAGTGAGGATACGACAAATTTAGTGGTTAAATTGGGACATGTTTTTGTTGATTGTTTAAGACAAATGACTACTGAATGGTAGAAAATTCCTTTTTAGGTTTCTAAACAGGATCTTAAGAATTTTAACACGTGCCTGTGTTGTCCTGTCAACTTGAGGGGTTATGAGTTGATTATGTGGTGAGAAAAAACAAAAAAAAAAAGGGGGGAAAGGAGACCTCGTTGTTTCTCCCCTCTCGGGATAACACAGCCAACACAGCACAGCCAACACAACATCATTTTCCTGTTTGCCTGTTTTGTTTTGTTTTTGTTTTTTCTGAAAGCCGAAGCTGACCTGGACTCCTACCCTCCCCTCTACCATCGTTGCCCTCTCCGCGACCATCTTTGACCCTTTGACCCCTGAAGGCCACAGCAGCTGGACTCACAACAACAACTTGAGGATGTCAACAGTGCTGCAAAAGAAAAAAGCGATCTCATGCAGCAGAGACGGAGAGCACTAAACCTAAAGCCCGTTTCACTACACGGGGGAAATTCCCAGACTGCGTCAGCTGACAGAGCTGTGACGAGACGCGCATTAAGCCCGGAGGAAAAGGGAGGGTGAGCAAAAGAATGCTGACCTCTGAGAAGAGCCGAACAGCAGAGCTGCAGAAGGCCGTGGAGCAGAGTAAGGACAACATAAATAGACTCTGATCTGACGTGGAAGGAAAAGACTGAGGTTTTTGCCCTCAGTAAGAGCTTAAGGCATCAGAGCAGAAACTGAGCATGGCTCCGGAGGAGCTGGCTGCTAATTGAACTCATCAGTCAGACTTGGAGTTTCACGTACAGGACTTGTAATCAGGCGGAAGCTTGCTGGAGCAGGAGGTCGTCAGACTTGACGCAAAGTTCCAACAGCAGGAGTAAACCCTGAAAGAGCTACAGAAGCAAAAGGGTCAAGTTACAAGGAGAAGATGCAGGCAGCTGCAACAACGGATGAAAACAGACCCAAAGAGGAGGGGAGGACCCCAGGGCATGCTTCAGGCCGCTGGTTTACCTAAACTACAGAACAGGAAGGTGATGAACACAAACATACACCAACACACGAACACACACTTCTGCAGGCGCCGACTTAGAATGAAGAGAAACACACACATGAACACTTATGCACTCGTTGAGGGAGTGAAAACTGATACATACCCATGCACCAAAATCAAAATGTTGATTTAATTCACTAAGAAGTGACACACAATGCTCCAGCTGCTGCAATGAAGAATGCTTTACTGACAAAGGCTCAATGCTGCACACGACAAAGTCAAATACAGAATTTGTTACAATAATAAGCCCAGAGGGCATTTGTGTGGTCTGGGGAGCAGAGTCCGGAGCGGTTTGGTTATGAAAACGATGCCTGTGCGAGATATCTGGGGCTTAAGGCCTCGACTCAATTGTTTACTGTACACCAAAAAGAAAAGAAAACAGCCTGAGCAGTGATGCAGAGTGAAAACGATGAATTAACAGTGTGAGTCTTATTTCAGAGCGCCACATCATTGTGATGGAGATTTAATAAAAGGAGGAACACACAGACAAAGAAGAAGAGAAAGGGGGGGCAGCCCTTGACCCCGATTGCCTGAGGTATTAAAGTTCTGTACTAAATTCTGGTTTCCAGTGTGAGAAAAGTCACGCAGTGCCAGTAGTAGAGCTAGGTTGAGTGATGATTCTAAATTACTGTAAGTAAATTATCGTACACCCGTTCAAGTTTCATGATAACGGGGATCTAGACTTTGTTGAACCCTAGGCAATTTGAACAGGTAAGATTTGAGTGAATAAAAGTTATTGAATAAGTGTTGAGGCAAACTGGCAGAATTAAGAGAACTAAAACATTTCAAGAGCTCAAATTACTTAATATGGAAACGGTTCAATTTTGTTTCACGAACACAAAAATATATAGGTGTATGAATATGAAAAGGTTGAGGTGGTGTTGATTTGACTCTGTTTAGGTTTAGGTTTGGCATTTTTACTGATAGGAGGAATATTCAGTGACAAGTCCTAAGACCCGGGCGTCTGCATTTTTGTTTTTGTTATCTTTCATTTTATTTTGTTTTATATTTTGAACAGTGCACTGATTTTTGTTTGTGAATCTTTTCTTTAAGCAGATCTGCACATCGGAAATTACAAGCGTTACACGTCGGCGAGAAAATTGTTGTAAGTGAGTTTCTCCGCATTGAAATTGGCTCTGGAGGAAACCACTTATGGGGACAATTAGAAAATGAGAGTCCCTGCCCAAAAAAGGATTCAGCGAGGTAATCCGATCTCAAGTTCTTCTTTTTCTTTTTGAAATGAGCTCATTTTGCTGAGGGCGGAAATCTAAATGCGGTGATGGTTTCCGCTATCAGCAAAGAAAGAAAAATGGATGAATGAATGAATGGATGAAAGACTGGAAATAAAACAAACGGACTGACTGGTAAAAGCTGACAAGACTTGACTACGACTTAAGGTTAACCTCCACCGAGATAGAACAAGAGGGTGGATGAATTTATGTGTGATTCTTTTTACAGGAAATCTTTTTATAGCACCTCTGGAATGTGGATGGGCTGCTAATGTTTGCTTTGCTGTGTTAAGAATGTGTGAGGAGGGTGCAGTAGAAAACAGACAAGTGACATGAAAACAAGTAATAATAACAAATAACTAATTTGGGGACAGTTTGACAGAGCTCACTAACTGGCCAATTAGGGAGCTCTTGGTAGGGATACACAAGTGGAGTAACATTGCCCAAAGGGTGAATAAAACAAATTGTGGCAATAATAGTGATTTAATGATCAGAGAAATCCTGAACATGATACTTGTCTGTTGTGCTGAATCTTTTATTACTCTTATGATTTGCAGGTGGTTGTAAATAAGCTGTTTGCTTTAACAGGTTTGCTTTTTAGCTGAATTGCAAAATACAACTAGAACAATTAATTGAGACTAATTAAAACTAACCTGACACTGAGGAGGTGGCAAAGAGGCCTGAAGCGTGACAGGCTGAGACTCGAGTCTGAAGCTAAAAGCTCAGCTGGGTTGTGGGGAAATTGGAAAATAAAGGGGGAGTTGACATGTATGAGTGTTGCTACATGTTTGGTTGTTTTTGACAGACGGGTGAATTTCCCAGACGCAGAGGTCTACCCGCTCGAGAGTCCAAATTGTTTGAGTCGCCGGATGGGATGGCTCAAATTGCTAAAGAACAGCAAGTAGATGATTGACACAGTTTACTGAGCCCGCTCCTCTGTATCCAGAGGATGACTGGGGTTATCAGTGTATTTTGAAATTAACTAGAGAGGCTGTGGACACAGGTAACTGCACCACCTTATCAGGTTTATATCCGCGAATTGACAAACGTACGCAAACACGTCGATCCACGCCTAAACGAAAATATTTACACATGTCTTGAATTTGCGACGGACGTGGTGAAAAACACTTTAACAATGTATGTACATCCAAGTGTGAACACGGCGCTGGAGGATCGGATGACGTCTGTTTTTGGGCAATGAAAAGGGAGTGTTTATGTCTGCCATGTTTTCTTTTATGGTTTTTCTAGGAATGTTGATGATCGGGTGTTGTTTCATTCCTCTGCTAAGGCGTGTCTTGGTAAAATTGGTAAGCAGGGCCCTAGACTCTGGTCCAGCTGGGTCAGCTGGTCCGGAACATATGATGCCGTTGCTTGGACGGAGGAGTGACACAATATCTCTAAATGTTGGCCTTTTTTCTAAAGGCCAAAGAGGAGGAGTGTGATCAGGAGATATTTTATTTTGTATTCTCATAATTAGTTATCATTGATTAATCATTTACCATTGTGGAATCTGATGACAGTATAATCTTTGTTTTATATCTATGGTAATCTGAGTAAAGATTAATGTATGCATATTATCATCATTGTAATCAAGTCTCAAATGGTATCCACAGCATTGTATTCACCGTCCATAACTGGAAGGTCCAGCAGGACCTTGTTCTAATTCATTTGCAGGCCTACATCAGAACATGCACATAGAGAGTTATGTAAACACGCACGTTCACCCTTATTTACACAGGGAGGTCATGTCAGGACATTCTCTAGTTGGACACACAGGCTCACAGAACTGCACAACATGACATGTCACACACTTCTTTTTCTCTAAAGTATCATCTGATGTTTGTATAAGGAGAACTTTGGACTATGGGGAGACTGTTATCATTTCCAGTAAGGTCTAACTGTGTGATGTCATCATGGGTTATATAAGGATGGGGAACGGTCCACTCTTTGGAGATCTGTGGCTGTACGCTTGTCTTCCCATGCTTCTGTCTTAGAAGTGTGTAATAAAATCACTATTTTTGTCACCTACACGGACTCGGCTGTTTTTCCTTCTTACCCAAACTGAACCAGACGTAACACTATCTATCTATCTATCTATCTATCTATCTATCTATCTATCTATCTATCTATTGTTAAGGTTCAGAATATTGGGATGGACACCAGAGGAAAAAACCCACAATAACAACACTGGTCCGGTCGGGTTGAGTCAAACGATGATTTAATGATCACACACACGTGGGAGATGGACACTGTATGCAGACAGTCTCAGATCTCATTTCAAAAAACACATCACCATAGTTTTATGAAATCAGGGTATTAGAACGCCCCCTCATGCGTAGTGACAGGTGTAATACAATCAATGTTGACAATTTTATTTAACACAAAGAATAACATGGTCTCCTTCCCGAGGGCAGACGCTGACTGCCCCCGTCTCCTGGAACCGTCTGTACCCTGCTAAGACACAACATGGCAGCTACAAGGACTCTTTCATTTGTTAAGACCATCAGTGTGTATTGCTCTAAATCAAGTCTATAATATTAAATGAATATTGCTGGATCAGCTACTTCTACTTAAAACATATTAAAACATGACTAAGCACAAAATCACCAAGAATAACATCTTATAAGTGCTGTGTAAGCGCGTGCGGCCTTCCAAGCTCAAAGCCTTTGCCCTCCATAGATCAGCCAGACTCGCGCTGGCTGTAGCTTTTAACCTTTAATTACCTTGAGCACAACTCTAGAATAAGCAACAAACTGCAATGTGTATGGAATGATCATGGTTACATCTGCAATGGAAAATCATGTTATTATTCTGGTACCTGTAAGAAAAGATCAAACTAAAGTTATCACCATCACTGTAATGCAAAGAATAATGTAAGATCAAAAACTTCAATTTATGCTTAATGCAAAGCTGGTTATATACTTCTAATGAACTAATAATGGCATATTAAAATATTAAATGATAATGAGAAAAACATCCCCTCCTTATTTTACACTATCTATCTATCTATCTATCTATCTATCTATCTATCTATCTATCTATCTATCTCTCTTGATCTTTTCAGTCTTTTCTTTTAGGTTAACTCCCAGCATGGCAAATATCACGTCCAGTGCCTTCAAATAGTCATGTCACTGGTTAAGTTCCCAGCTTGTGATTCAAAGCGCAGGTTCCATCAGTGGTGTTCATACATGCTGCTGCTTGTCCCTTCAGTGTTATAGGTCACTTGCACTGACTTTTGCCTGCTGTTAATTCTTCAAGTCCACGATGTTCTGTCTGTCTTCTGTCTTCATCACAAGGTTGACTGTCCTTTAAGCTTCTTCTCAGGCTAAGGACATAATGAGAGGTCAAGCTGTCAAATTTCAAGCCAAAGACTGGCCTGTTTGTCGTCCCAATTCTGTTAATCTATCATTTTGCCGCTGCACTCATGTTTTGAGGTCCATGGGCACCTGTATTAAAATAGGACGGAACACAGCCTTGCCTCAGTGAACTATTAATGACTTATGGTTGCTAAAAACAACTTAGGTAATTTAAATTCAAGTGGTCAAGGGAAACACCATAGGTGAAGACCAAGTCCAGAGTGTGCCCAGCCGTATGAGTAGCCCCTGCTACATGCTGAACAAAGTTGAAAGAGTCCATAATGCTCAGGAACCCCTTAGTGGTACTGTTTGTTGAGTCATCCACATGAATGTTGAAATCTCCAACAATGATAACCATGCCCATTTTAATAGTGGAAGTTAAAAAGTCTTGTAGGTCTGACAGAAAAGACGCAGCAGACCCAGGTGGACGATAAATTAAAATGCCGTATGTGGGCTGTTCTCTTCCAATTTTTATCATAAGCATCTCAAAAGAGTTTTAGCAGCTTGAAGAAATCATCTGGCATAAAAATGTATTTTTAAAAACATTCTGTCTGACTCCTGACACTGTTTCACAGACAGGCAGTCACAAAGCACTGTACACAAATACATGTATGACATTTATTAAACATAGATTTAATGAACCCAATCCAAAGAGGAAGTCTGGAAGTCCGCCATTTTGAATGTAAAATGATATTTTGGCACGTTTTAGTGTTTTCCAGGCATCGCTGGCTTACACATTCGCCTGCAAAGTGAGAGGTCACTGGTTAAATTCCATTTGGTTACTTCAGGAACTTTTTGGGGTTACTTCAGAAAGGGACATCTTCATCAAAGTCATGTTTGTGGTGGAATTTTGATCATTTACCACTGAACATAAGATTTTCATCTCTAAAAATGTATTTTGTCCAGTCTGTCCCAAACTTCACATGTTTGATGACAGTCTGGCGACGACTACATGCCAATATCTGGTCACACATGGTGCCACAGTTCTCATATAACATTTTAATCAAGACTGTGATTGAAGTATTTCTTGCAAAACAATCATAACCAAACAAAACCTGTCCTGTACTGTAAATGAACAGTAGGACAAAAAGATTTCTAGTCATTACGGAAAGCAATGTTTTTGTTTACATCGTTGGAACGAGGAAAAATTCCCCCACCACAAAAACACAGAAATACTCATGAAAGCAACCTGTAGTGCAAACACGAGGGCTGAATTTATTACTTCCTGTGCTAGAAACCTGCTGATGTTCCTGATATGAATAGATCACCAGTCTTCCTTGTCTTTATCTTATCTCCTGTTGAGATGTTGCAGCAGAAAATGTTTTTAAAAGCATTAGTATGTCAGAAAGAAAGACCATTTTCTCCATGGGAGTGATAAACTCCTATATTTGTGGTTTATTGCACTGGGTAGCATCTTCATCTAAATCTACTGCTGGAAAAGGATGATGTCACCACTAAAGGTACAGTGCGTTCTCAGGGGGAGTAATGTAATGTTGAAAATGGCATTTCACTGTGACTGAAACACAAAAAGGAACCAGTCCCATCCCTACATACACAAGTGGGCATCCATAGCTGCGATTTATCAGGTGGGTGCAGTGTGTGTTGGCAGTGGACTCACTGTGCCTAAGCAGCCATGAATCATAGAGGACTTCATGCTCCTCCATCATAAATCCACTGGCACCTACCAGCCAGTCACTGTGGGTTTGTCATTGTAGAAAGCTGAACATACAACCTCTGCATAGAAGCACAGCTACAGTTAATATGTTAGCTCTGTATTTGTTCTAAAACCTTCTATCACTGTGTGGTGATGGATACTGGTTGGATATTTTTAGCTGCTTCAAATGTTGAGACAATCAGCTCCATTATCCATTTGCCGATTTTTTTAACACAGGTGAAACCAGTTACTCATTTCTAGTAAATCAGTTGCCTGAGAAATTTTCCCTGGAAGCCAAACTGTGGCAAAGAACGACCCTGAAGCTGGCTGACCTGAACAAAGTGCAGCAACACTTAATAATTACACAAGCACATGTAAATATGTCTACTGCGCTGTTGCATAATTTTGGTTAGGTTGCAAAGCATGACAATAATGTTAATATCATTTTTACCAACTTGTACGTGAAGTGGGGAAACTAATTATTAAATTGCACCGAAATAACAACAAAGAAAAGAAAACAAAGCTGCCTTACTGCACTAACAGAGAAAGTTAGAGCTTCATGAAATTTCCCCTCTTTTGTATTTGACCCTTCACCCTCAGTTTTTCCTGTTCTTCGCTATTAGAAGCTGACCGTTTAAACCTCTGAGTTGGATTGAAATGTCCTAGCTCGGCATGTCAGACGGAAGGAGAATCACAGCTGAAACTATATATCTTTTTTCCCTGCAGAGCCATAGAAATGATTGCACTGTAATGTTTTTAATAAACGTCTATGGCAGGGGTCGGCAACCCGCGGCTCCGGAGCCGTATGCGGCTCTTTAGTCTTTATTTTGCGGCTCCGGGTGGTTTGGGAAAATAAATTAGAAGTATTTAGCTGAAGTGTATTTTATTTGTGTTTATTTCTTTTTTTAACTTGTAGTTCTAAATTAGAAGATTATTGTGATATTGAAATATAAAAATACAATTATATTCTATTATTTTTTTTCATCGCTCATAATAAGCGTCACACTCGCAGAAGCCGGTGTACCCGCCGAAACGCCTGCATTTATCGAGACTTTCAAACCCAGGTAGGCCAATTATGGATCTTTGGATCCACATTATGTCAGCAGCTCCACCGTGAACTATGTTAAAAACAAACATGCTCACGCCTCACAGACGACAGCTTACAGTCCTGCGTAAACTGACTTCGTACAGCCCCGACCTGCTGTACACACACAGCCGGCTGTAGCTTTGCAGCTCACAGCCCGACACACACCAACACAACAGCAGAGAGAGCACAGACTTTCAGGCGGCGAGGCGTGATTGCGGGTGCCGCTCAGGTGCGTCGCCTCCCTTGCGGCGGCGCTGCAGACCACGCCCCGCCACACACATTAACCAGGTAAAATACATATTTAGGCAGAATTTTGCAAATATCTATTTTTCATTTTTTAGCAGCATAGTGCTTTTTTTTCCAAATATTTTTAAAAGTCGGTTCAAGGCTCCAAAAACACAAAGGCGATATAAGGGTGGCGACTCACAACAGTTTGTTTGCTGGATCATTTTAGTTCAGCTTTCCTTTTGTTATATTTCTTTAAGAGTTCAAAATGTGTTAATTACATAAATAAAATGTAATTTTCTCTGTAGCACTTCATGGATTTCATAAGCAGCACACCTTAGTTGCTCTGTGGATTCTTTTAAAAAGCAGTTAAAAACTTTTCTTTTCAAACAAGCCTTTTGTTGATCTACATATTTTATATTCTTTACATTATGTACATTTGATCTTTTACATTGTGTATAATGTCTATTGATTGAATTGTTTATTTTAATATTTGTGTACAGCGCTTTGTGACTGCCTGTCTGTGAAAAGCGCTTAATAAATAAACTTTACTTACTTACTTTAGTTGTTCACACAAAGCATAAAAGTAAAAAACAATATATACAGTGTTATCTTCATTTTAGATGTCAAAAAGTATTTGCGGCTCCCAGCGTTTTCTTTTGCGTGGAAACCGGCTCCAAGTGGCTCTTTGGTTGTTAAAGGTTGCTGACCCCTGGTCTATGGCAAGTATGACAGAAGATTCTTAAATCATCTTAAAAAGGAAAGTCTCATTTTGCTCAACTGTTTCTGGAGGTCACAGCTCACGATTGAAATGGAAAACATTAAAGGAAAAAAGTGCACATTCTCTCATTTTTAAGGTTTGACATATAAGAACATAATAGAAATGATCTGGTCTTTACGAGCTCAGATGAACCACAAAGTGTGTGGAAACTAAGAACACCCCATGATTCAGTAGCTTGTAGAAGCAGCAATAACTTTATCAGGTTCTTACATCACTGTTGATAAGAATGTTGGCCTTCACTTCATTGAGGGTTTGAAGACATTGGTTCATGCACAGCTCTCTTAAGGCCCAACTGCAGCATTTCAGTCAGGTTGAGGTCTAGATGTCGACTGGGCCGTTGCAACACCTTGGTTGTTTTTTTACATTTATCTTTTCACCTAGCCATTTGGTTGCAGATTTGCAGCAGAATGTGTTTGAGATCATTGTTTAATCTGTTATGTTGTTGTTCATCTGAGGTTGTGTGTACCCAATTTGAGCCAAGCTTTATCTGTCAGGCAGATGGCTTCACGTTTGATTCAAAAATACTTTGGTACACAAAGGAAAGGTCCTGTGGACTTGCTGTGGATGGTCCTTTCTAATTGTACTGTCATGAACATTAGCATGTAACATGCTAGCAGTGGCCTGAAGAGTCTGAGACGTAGCTCTTGGGTTTTGTGCAGTTTTCCTGAGTATTGCACAGTTTGATCTTTGGGCATATTTGCTGGGATGTTCACTACTGAGAAGATTAGCAACTGCACTGAATGTTTTCCACTTGACAATCATCTGTCTCTCTGTAAAATGATGGGCTTCTAATTGTTTGGCCTCATTATAGCCTCATAACTTTTCCTAGATTGATGGGAAGCAACCATTTCTTCTCAAAGATGATTGTTGATGTCTTTTCTAGTTGGCATTGTGTTAATGTAACGGGTGTATTAAAAAATAATTTATATTTCACCAAAGATCCATCCTGCAGTGTTATCTCGCTTTGTCAGTATTGGTTATGTATATGTGTTTATTTATATATGTTTATTTTCTGTATTTATATTTTGGGAGCTTTTATTTTGTTTGTGTGACCTTTGACTTCCCATGAAGTCACTTCCTGTAGCTGCGCGCTATTTTCCTCAGTCGCCGAGAGGCCCCGCTGAGGAAAGTTCTGGGAGAATAAATCCACCCAGCTGGCAAAGTGAGAGCTGACTCCTCTGGTCATTCGCACAACACAACGCAGAGAACTAACGGCAATAAGAGTTTAAGGCCAGACCGGCTACAGTGGTGCCGTGACCCGGATCCACACCACTTCAGACTTGCTCATCGTGGTTCGTGGAGACGCGATCAACATCAGTTTGGTCACCAGAGGTTGCTGTAATGGACAATGTAATGTAAGCTTTGAACACAAATCCCAAGCGTTCGAGGAAACACTTGCACCTTTTTTTTGGACTGTTGTTTACAAGGTAAATTTAATTCTGCTGTTTGCATTGTACATATGTTATAACAATGGATGATGAAAAAGTTTTAAGTGACGGGTTCAGCTTTGCCATGGGAAGAGGGAGGGTAATTGAGGGGTTGCCTAGTACACCTGTTCGTAGTGCAGGCTCCCCAGCTTTCTGTTCCACTCGCATACTTGGTTGCACATCTTCCAGTAAAGGTAACTCATTCTCAGACCCTTCAGCCACAGCAGACCCAGCATTAAATGACCTGATAACACATATAGCTCAACAGGTGGGGCAGACCATTAGGGATCAGTTGAAAAAGGAATGTGGGGAAAGGGATGACGGGGCCGCACAAGCTCAGAGCAGTGTAAGCCAGCCACCCAGCGAGCCCACTTACCTTAACCTGACTGGGGCAAAGCTAGTCCTGCAGTCAGATGTGAGAGAGCCTCCAGTCTTCAGAGGAGATGGGTCGGATAAACATACAGTCTGTGAGTGGGAGGAGCTGATGAGAATGTATGTCAAGAAGCGAGCAACACCCCTTCAGGAACAGTACCAAGAAATAATGTTCAAGTTGATGGGCAAAGCTAAGGACATTGTAAGAATAACTCTGAGAAGCACCCCATCGTTAAAACCTTGTGAGAATCCAAATGTTATATATGACATACTGAGGCAACATTTCAGTGACATGACATATTCGTGTATGCCTATGGCCGATTTCTACAGCACAGTTCCAGTGCCAGGAGAAACTCCTGTAGAATATTGGGTCAGACTGAATAAGGCAGTTGATGCAGCAGAGGAAAGCCTGAAGAGACTCGGACGGCACATGGAGGATCCCTGCCAGGAGGCAGCCATGATGTTTGTGAAGTACTGCCCTGATCCCACCCTTGCTGCTGTTTTCAAGTTCAAGGCACCAGATAAGTGGACAGCCAGTGAGATTCAGGAGCAGGTGAATCGGTACCAGCTTGAGATGAAAGAGCGTATGCTCCCCAGGTCTAAGTGTCTCACACCAGTTAAAGCCAACATCCAGACCCCTGCAGCTGATGGTCTAGCGACATCAATGCACCCGGGAGAAACACAGGTGCAGGCGGGATCAAATGAGACAGTAAAGGCCCCTTGTAATGACAGTTGCCTGAAATTACTAATCAGCCTTTTTGACCATGCTTTATCGCAGAATAACCAGGTTGCAGACAAGCAGCTTCCTCCAGGTCAGACCCGACCCAGATGTTGTAGAGTATGCCAGTCCCCTGAACATTCTACCCTTGTGCATTGTAGGCAGAAACACCTATGCCTTGCATGCTTTGAGCCAAACCATATTAAGAGAAACTGCCCTCGTCGCTCACCGATTCAAAGGCACCCTGCCTCCCAACCTAATGACACCCAGCCTTTAAACTAGCTGGCCCGCATTTGGTGAGGGGATGTGTGGGCACAGATGTTGAAACCCTCGGCAGTGATGATGTTGAAAAGCATTACATTAAAGCATGTGCAGCCGCACCAGATGGTGTTAAGGTGGTAGTACAAAACACACAGAGAGTTGGCCCGTTTGACAAACTGTTTTACACTCCTGTCAGCATTAATAACAGACACCACATGCAGGGTATGCTTGACTCTGGTTCCATGGCGTGCACACTCAGTGAGCAAGCAGAACAAAGTATGCTGAGTGCGAATACACTGCCAGAACCCACTCCCCTGCCTCAAGAAATAGTGCTAGTAGGCTGTGGTGGCACACTTACCAAGCCCAAATGCATGTATGAAGTTGAAATGAAACTGTATGGAGAGACCTGTATTGTTCCCATCCTTGTAGTGCCAGGTCAACGTGATGATATAATCATTGGCACAAATGTCATCCGGTTTCTCATGCACCAGTTGAAAATAACCAATTGGCGCCTCGTGTCAGGTGGCGGTTGTCCCCCAGAGTGTGAGCAGTTTCTTGACCTCATGGCTAATTCATCCCGATGGAGAGGTGAAGAACTCCCAGACAAGATCGGCACAGTCAAGCTTCAGCAGTCAGTCACCTTGTTAGCAAGACAAGAGCATCTAGTCTGGGGCAAGCTGCCGAGTAATGTTTCTATGTCACCAGGGAGCACAGTGATTGTTGAAGCCACTTCATCAAAGTCCATGCCACGTAACATCATGGTTGGCTGCATCATAACGCCATTGTGGGGTGATAGGTGGGTTCCCATGAAGGTCACTAACCTGTTGGATAAACCAGTCACCCTGAAAAGAAACAGTAAGTTGGCTGACGTGTCCCCTTGTGTTGCTGTTGAGGATTTTGAAGTTTTCCAGGGCACCTGTCGACCCCAGAAATCTGTGCAGGAGGAAGAGAAGGATGATGCCCACCTCACTGATCTTAAACAGAGACTAAAACAGGTTGGGCTCAGCGAAATTGATATTGACCTGTGCCATGTTGGTCAAGGGGGGAAGGAGAAACTGGTTAAAATGCTTGAGAAGTACAATGACATTTTCTCCAAGCATGCACATGACTGTGGCAAGGCCGAAGGCTTTGTACACTGCATCAGGCTCACTGATGAGAGGCCATTCCGCCTTCCTTACCGCCGAGTCCCTCCAGCACATTATCAAAAGCTGCGACAAGTTTTGTCTGAAATGGAAGAACAGGAAATCATCAGAAGGTCCGTGAGCGAGTATGCCTCTCCACTGGTGTTAGTGTGGAAAAAGGATGGTAGTTTGAGAATCTGCACTGATTTCAGATGGCTGAATGCAAGGACCCTCAAAGATGCACACCCACTGCCACACCAGTCTGACTGCCTTGCTGCATTGGGTGGAAATACCTACTTCAGCACCATGGATCTGACCTCGGGATTTTATAACATCCCTATGGCAGAGGAAGACAAGAAATACACAGCATTTACAACCCCAATGGGATTGTTCGAGTACAACAGAATGCCCCAAGGACTCTGTAACAGCCCCGCCTCATTCATGCGAATGATGCTCAGTATTTTTGGGGATCTGAACTTCAGTAGTCTGCTGTGCTATCTCGACGATCTGCTTGTATTTGCTCGGACAGAAGAGGAGGCCTTGGAGCGGCTAGAGACTGTGTTTCAGCGCTTGCGCATCCATAACCTCAAACTAAGTCCTAAGAAATGCCACTTAATGAGGTCATCAGTCAAGTTTTTAGGCCACATTATAGATGGCAATGGAGTGGCTGTGGACCCAGCAAAGGTTGAGGTCATAGCAAAGATGACAAAGGCTGAATTGATGGAGGATGATGGCTGCACCCCGTCAGTTAAGAGGATTAAGTCATTCCTGGGGATGATATTCTACTATCAGCATTTCATCCCTAGCTGCTCCTCTATGGCCAAGCCTTTGTTTGCCCTCACTGCTGGACAGAAGAGGAGAGGGAGAGTTAAAACAGGCACCAATGCTGGTGTATACAGAAAACTGAAGCCCTCTGACTGGACAGATGAATGTGACGCAGCTCTGTCTAATCTGAAAGAGAAGCTGTTGAATTGTGTAGTCCTTACACATCCAGACTTTTCTTTGCCTTTGATATTGTCCATTGATGCTTCATTAGATGGGCTCGGTGCTGTATTGTCACAAATACCAGCTGGACAGCAGAAAGCTCGTCCAATTGCTTTTGCAAGTAAGACCCTGGGCAATTCACAGAAAAAGTACCCAGCCCACAGGCTAGAGTTTTTGGCATTGAAATGGAGTGTGTGTGAGAAGTTCAGTCACTGGCTAAGAGGTCATCCCTTTACAGTGTGGACAGATAACAACCCTCCCACCTACATCATGACAAAACCAAGGCTTGATGCTTGTGAGCAGCGTTGGGTGTCCAAGCTTGCTCCTTACACATTTGATCTGAAGCACATACCTGGTACCAAGAATGTCGTAGCTGATGCTCTCAGCAGAGACCCCTTTGCAACAACAGTCAGCCATAGGCTGATCACAGAGCAGTACAGTCACCTCCTTGCTGAATCTGAGAGTGTCAGTTCTGAGGGAATACAAAATGCATTCCGGTTGAAGGTCCAAGGTCAACACGTGGACACACCACCTTTCCACACCACAGGACTGCAGACGCCCTCGTCTCAGCCTGGGTGTGATGCTATGGATGTTAAGGCAATCCTGGATTTTCACAGTGAGTGGGATCTGGCTGCTGAAACAAGGGCTGTGGAACTGTTCCAGTCTGTTCAGGACCTAGTGTGGCCAGGACAGGAGTCATTTTCTGTGTCCACACTAGAGGAACTCCAGCATAGCCAGGAACTTGATCCCAGTATTTCAAAGATCTTACCATTTGTCACTAGGAGAAGGCGACCTTCCAGGCGTGAAAGGGCAGGATTTGATGTGAAAGCCATGGTGTTATTTAAACAGTGGGAAAGGCTTAGGATCCAAAATGGAGTTCTCTATCGGATCACAAAGGACCCCCTGAGTAAACAAAGGAGACATCAGTTTGTTTTGCCTGACAGTCTCAGAGCAAAGGCACTGAATGGTGTCCATGATATTGCAGGACATCAGGGGCAAGCGAAGACTTTATATCTGGCAAGACAACGGTTCTTTTGGCCGAAGATGGAGTCTGATATAAAAGAGTATGTCAAATGCTGTCAAAGATGCATCCTGGCCAAAACACCAGAACCCTCTGCTCGAGCCCCACTTGAGAGCATCAGAACCTCCGCCCCTATGGAGCTGGTGTGTTTGGATTTTTGGAGTGCGGAGGATAGTAAGCAACGCTCAGTAGATGTTCTTGTCCTTACAGATCATTTCACTAAGCTAGCCCATGCCTTCCCTTGCACAAACCAGACTGCAAAGCAGGTGGCTAAGAAACTATGGGACCATGTTTTCTGTGTGTATGGGTTTCCTGAGCGGATTCACTCCGATCAGGGGGCAAATTTTGAAAGTGAGCTCTTGGCAGAACTGCTCAAGTTCTCAGGGGTCTCCAAATCCCATACTACGGCATACCATCCCATGGGCAATGGAGGGACTGAGAGGTTCAATAGGACACTTGGCAACCTGCTTAGGTCCTTGCCCCTCAGAGAAAAGAACAAGTGGCCTCAACAAATACAGAGTCTGACATTTGCATATAATGCAACTGTACATGAGACCACAGGTTTTGCCCCATTTCAGCTCATGTTTGGCCGCATCCCGAGGCTCCCCGTTGATGTGATGTTTAAACAGGTGCTCTGTGATCCTGTAGTTGTGGATCAAAAAAGTTATGTGAAAACACTCATGTCACATCTTCATGAGGCAGCTAAGATTGCCCAGACTCATGCCATCAAGGAACAAGACAAACAGGCAAAAGGATATAACAGAACAGTAAAGGGCACTCATCTGAACATAGGAGACAGAGTACTCATTGCCAATAAGGGTGAAAGAGGAAAGAAGAAACTTGCTGACAAGTGGGATGCAACAGTGTACACAGTCAGAGACAGAAATCTGCAGACTCACACATACAAGTTGGAAGATGACAGAGGCAACATAAAGGTGGTACATCGCAACCTGGTTTTAAATATCAGCTTCCTGCCAGTAGTGACCGCTGAACTGTGTGACACTGGATCAGAGGGAGGGTCATGTGCGTCAGACCAGTTAGATTCCTTGGATGAGGAGACTGCAGAGGACAGGACCAGTGCTTGGATCAACTCAGATGATGATGAGAGTCAGGAGACCCTGAGTGAGGGACTCTCAGGATTGAGCAAGACAAGTCAACAAGCTCCAGAGGTGGTTGCAGGGGATTCAACCCAGTGTTCCCTGGTAGGAGAGGACTGCCCAGACAGAGACACAGACTTGGACAGTTTGGTAGCAGAACCTGACTTGGACCTCCCGTCTGTGTTAGACACACTTTCAGAAACTGCACTCACTCACTCACATCCATCAGACACAGATCGTGATGCACACACCAAGCCCCTATCAGTAGTCCCTGTGCATGTCGCCGACACGCAGATGCCTCCAACGGATGTATGTCATGATGTGGGTCCACAAGGACAGCCACGGGCAGGCCCGGACAATGTTGTCATGACGCGAGCCGGCCGAGTTAGTAAAAGAGTTAATCGACTCATTGAGTCCATGGTTCAAAAGCCTTTTGGCTTTAAGCGTTTGGCAAATTCAGTTAGCAGAAGGTCTCAGTCTCTTCTTACGCTGTTTTAAGTAAATCCAGGTGTTTAGAGATCTTTCTGTATTTTGATTCTGAGGGACAGTATCATTATGGTACAATTAAATACATAGTGTGTTTTTAAGGTATTGATGTGTGTGGATGGCCGGGAATGTGTGTGGTGTAAATGGCATCACACTGATCTAAGAAAGGCTGAGGCCTGATCACCCTCATGCTCTTTCTGAACCTATCTGGTAGGTGGCTTATACAGCTGATACTAGAGCTTATAGCTCGGAGGTTTAAACCCGTGCCCAGGAACCATAAATTCTGTAGATTTGTCCCTGTGTTCCAATTAGATTGTTCACCTGGCTGTTCTGGATTTTGGTGAAATCTAGGAGGGGTGGATGTAACGGGTGTATTAAAAAATAATTTATATTTCACCAAAGATCCATCCTGCAGTGTTATCTCGCTTTGTCAGTATTGGTTATGTATATGTGTTTATTTATATATGTTTATTTTCTGTACTTATATTTTGGGAGCTTTTATTTTGTTTGTGTGACCTTTGACTTCCCACGAAGTCACTTCCTGTAGCTGCGTGCTATTTTCCTCAGTCGCCTAGAGGCCCCGCTGAGGAGAGGTGTTCATGCAGAAGTCCAGTAAAGTGAAGTTGCTGTACTGTTTTGTTTTTATTTTAAACAGTCGCCTAGAGGCCCCGCTGAGGAGAGTTCTGGGAGAATAAATCCACCCAGCTGGCAAAGTGAGAGCTGACTCCTCTGGTCATTCGCACAACACAACGCAGAGAACTCTGTCAGTGCGCCCCAGGGTGGCTGTGGCTACAATGTAGCTGCCATCACCAGTGTGTGAATGTGTGTGTGAATGGGTGGATGACTGGATATGTAAAGCGCTTTGGGGTCCTTAAGGACTAGTAAAGCGCTATATAAATACAGGCCATTTACCAATAAGAGTTTAAGGCCAGACCGGCTACATTAACAAACAGCTTTCAGACCTGCAAGCTGACAAAGCTGCTTTCACAGCGGTGTGCACACCTACTGTTGTGAACACCTCTTAATCAAGTACATTTGATTAGTAGCACCTGGCTGCAACATATCTTCTAAATTCCTATTAAAGCAATAAAGGTGAACTCAGTTTTCAACACACTGTAAATTGCATTTTGGCGTAGCTTTTTAAAATAAATAATGACACAGTGTATCATATCAGTGTTATACATGATAACATGTGATATATGTATGTAATATGTAGTTCATCTGACGTTGTATTTACCTCATTTTAAGACCTGCTAAGAAACAGATTGTTTTTATGGTATTTTTTTTTACTATGACTACAAATAAGGATTTTAGCCATCTAGAGCAAGGCAGAGTGAAAGATGGAAAACAGAACATAGAAAAAAAACAGAGGTTAATGTTATTTATTGTCTCAAAATATCTCAAAACACCCACAGATCAAACTGGAAGAGGACTTACACCCTGTAACAAAAGAAAAACGGCAGACGAATGAAAGAGAAAATCAGAGAGATAAAGGCTGAAAAAAGTAAGTATACCTCTGAAAACACTCTGTAAACTATACGTGATTGGACGTTCAACCCTGTTATTGCAGTCAGTGTTCGTAAAGACCATTTCAACGTGCAAAGCTGTCAGGTCAAAATTCCTCGCTACGTAACACGTCAGCCAAAACTGTCATGCGCGCCCCCACTGTTTCGTGAACTGTTCATGAAAAAAAAGTGTGACGCGGTAGCTCTGATTGCATTCAAATACTGTAGTAATTTTAAAAAAGAGAAACAACCTCTCTATAGGAGTTTATTAATAAGGTAATAACTTGGCATTTTTATTACGTGTCGTCCTTTCCAACATCTTGAGACAATGTTCCACATTTTGACTGGCTCTGCAGGACATGGCTGGCTTTTAACTAATGCAACATTGCAGTCAAGCAACGGTTCGGCAGTCCAGTGCTATGCTGAAAGTTACGAGTTACCAGAAAGTCACAAGTCAACATGGTGGGAAGTAGATAATTTTTTTCCCATTTCAATGCGGTGTGTGTGTGTGTGTGTGAGTATATAATGACTAATACATGAAATCATATAGGGAACAAAATTCAGCTTCCTGTTATTATTATTATTATTACTTGATTTGGAAACGTTTCATTTAAATATAATGTGTCTGACAAGATAACCTCGGACTGTTGCGCCACACAAACTCTGTGCTAGTTTGTTGGGGTCTGGTCGCCCTGGTCAGCCTGTACAGTGTGCTTAGTATTTGATATCAAACACCGATGTAGCTTAAAAGCAAATGCAGTTTCCACAAAGTGCTGCTCACGGAGTTCTGTTTTCCTTCGTTTCCCCATTTTAACAAATCAGCTGGTGTGTTACGGAATATGACATATTTTAAATATTGTCACAAACGAGAGGAAGCGTTGGTGAATATGTTTATTGAGACTGGGATATCTACACAACTGTGTGAGTCAGTTGCCTTCAAAAAGTTTAGCAATGCACCCGGTGCTGCAAGAGTTAATAGTCTTATTGGGGCCAAGATATATCTTTTACAGTTGCCTGCTATCAATGGTTGTTCATCTGCCCTCATTTTTTATTTTTTTAAAGAACCCATAGGTTCCCCTTAGGTGGGAATGTGAGTTGTCTGTCTCTGCGTGTTAGCCCTGCGACAGACTGGCGACCTGTCCAGGGTGCAGTATGGTAGCTGGAATCGCAACATACCCAAGGATGAGCAGAAGAGAATGACTGATATGATGAAACTGGGATTTTGTTGCACTTAATTATTGCAAACACAACTAAAACTATAACTGAAACTAATCAAAACTAAACTGAAACTAAGGATGTTCAAAAAAATAAAAACTGAACTAAGCTAGCAAACAATTGGTAAAAACTAATTAAAACTGATATAAAATTGAAAATCTGAAGTCAAAACTAAATAAAAACTCTTGATTTTCGACTTTGCTAACGAAACAACTTCATCCTTAAGTGTTTTTGACGGGGCTAGATGTGATGTGATTCGAATGTGTTTTTCTCAATTAAACAACATATTTATATCAACAATTCACAGTTAGATTTAATCTCAATATTGAGCGTTTCAGTTAAAAGATGCTAAATACAAGTTCATTACTCACAATCAGCTCCAGGGCTTGTCTTATGGGAGACTGTATGTCCAAAGATTTACGGCCCTGTATTTTGTATCAGTTTTTACATGCTCTAGTCAAAAGCACCACTTTAAAAACATTACCTTTTAACAGGAAACAGCACTTTGTTTTGACATCAAGAATTCATTTAGTGATTCATAAAAAAAATGATTCGTGTATTCTTCAGTTCTCTCACATCCTCGAGGTGAAGTCCATTCTCCTGACCAGGGACCTGCTTACTTCAGAAACTGAACGACAACCTGGACACAAACACACAAAACCATGTTTGTCAAATAGTCTCCAGTGATGACAAAGTCTGAAATCTGAACTGATGTAAATGTAACAAGACTCAATCAGGTTAAATATATTGATACAATAAAATAGCTTACTTCATCTTGTGTTTTCAAGATTGGAGGAACCAAATATTCTAGAATAATTTCTCCACTTTTAACAACATATCACAGTCTTTGACTTTAATGTTTTAGTTCTGTTAATTATACATTTCTAATCAGTTTGTTTTCATATTCCTTCTTACATCTCTCATTCCCAGCAGAAAAACACCCTAATCAAAGTCATATTCTGAGGCTGACTGAGAGAAAGTCTCCGAGCTTTAAAGTATTTAAGGACTGGGCAGTGGGAATGTTCCACTTAATACTTCATTATGTTTTTTGTGGATTCTTCAGTTTAGAAAATTACATGGTGTCAAAATCCTAAAATGAAAAAAAAACCCATCAATACATATGAATGAAATTAATATAAAACAATTGCAGTAAAAAGGCACATGTAATGTAAAACTAGCAAAGCAGATCCACATAATAAAACAAATGTTAAAAGTTCTTAATAAAAAACAAAGATCTATTTGAGCTGCATCATCAACACATGCTGATCACAGAGCTCTACAATCAGAACAATCAGAGCTTTATATTCATGTTAGAACTTGGCTGAAGGTCGACAAACATCTTATCCATGGCGTTGAGACAGAGCCTCTGAGAGTCTTCACCTGGAACTCCATGCTACTGTTTTGGGATATTGTGGGTGAAAACCAGCAGGAGGCAGCAGAGACCTGAGCAGACCTGGCATACACAGGCCTCCTCTGTCTGTCATACGGCAGATATAGTAAAGATGGGCCTAATCTGGGTTGTCTTGTCTTTTAAATCCGTTTATTGAAGATTGTTTTTGTCCTTGCATCCTTGTTTATGCATTTAGTCATAGACATTGGCAGCATAGAACATCTAATGATTGATTCCACAACAGTTCATTGTTGGCATGTAGTTTGCACAATTCATCTGTTTTTGGAGTCATTTTAACAACAGATAGGTAAGGCTGTCTTTGGCAACATACAATATAATTCCTTTTTAACAAATTAAGATAAATTGCTGCTTTCTGAAACCAAACCTTAACCCTAGTCTTCACTTTAACATACACAATGTGCTTTTTTTGTCCACATTTGTGTTTATATTCAACGGGTTTGTAAAAATAGTTTATAGGTGACTTTTCTGCAAAGTACATTTCCTGTGTTTTTGTTACCTGACAGGGCCATAGCCAGTCGCAGTTCATCTTTCAGAAGCTCCAGAAGCTCAATAACTCCTTGTTCCCCCTGGGCAGACATAGAAAATCAAGATGATGTTTTTATAAATAACCATCTTTATTTTGGAGCCCAAAAATGTGATGGTGGAAAAAAGCTACTGAAGTGCTTCACCTGGCAGGCAAGGCCCCACAGCACAGGTCGACCAATGAAAACAGCCTTTGCTCCCAGAGCTAAGGCCTTTAGGACGTCTGTCCCGCGTCTCACTCCTCCATCCATGTAGACTTCACATCGACCCTGCACTGCCCTCACCACCTCCTCCAAGGCATCTAGCTACACACACAAAACACACAGTGATCAACTACAATGACAATTATTAACTCAAATCATATCCTCAAATTCTAATGTATCAATGTTCCAAATGAATTTGGTATAGATGTTTAACATTTTGTTCAAGCACACGTCAAGAAATAACACTAGTGTTGACCTAAAAAGTAAACTAAATGTCTACAGGAACTAAAGTTAGCAAATACTGAAAACTCTGACAAGAATTCAATAAAACTTGAAAAGAAAAATAAAGACTTCTAAACTAAACAAAGAATTAATCTAAAGCAGGGGTGTCAAACTCAACCAAACAGTGGGCCAAAATTCAAAACTGGAACAAAGTCGCGGGATAACGTTAGTATTTATTAAATATATTTATTCCTCCAGATATAAGAATGAATCTTTTCTTATGGACTCAAACCCGTTTTGCTGGAAAACTGAATATGGAACAAGCAAAGCTTAATACTAAACAATATATATATTAGCTGTATGATACCAGCAGGCCAGCTCTGATAGTAATTTGTTATGGCTTCGTGGGCCAAATGTAATTAGGCTGCGGGCCAAATTTGGCCCGCGGGCCAGAGTTTGACACCTATGATCTAAAGCAACAACTTCACAAACATTAAACCAGATATCAAATAGAATAAAAGACAAATTGACTCCAATCCAGACGAAAACCAAAAGTACACGACACAAATTACAAACTAAATGAACTTTAACAAATAGTAAGGAAATCTGTGTTTGGTTGATTATTCATTGCAACCACGTTTCCTGGCAATAAACAGTCTTTCCAACAGTAAGATTCATTTGCCCTTAAATGTTGCCACATTCTTAAAGAAAATACATCGATGGGTTGAGCAGAGGACTTACGTCCTCTCATACACCCCTTCGTACATCAAATTACTTTTTGCACAGCCCATTGTTGCATTTGCCTGCATTGTTCTGTTCTGTCTGGTGTTGCACTGTCTTTGTTTTGTTTCTGTTGCAATTTTTGCACACTTGCACTTTATGTATTCCTGTGTTGATTGCCTGTTATATGTAGCACCGTGGTCTTTGAGGAACGTTGTCTTGCTTCACAGTACACTGTACCACTGCACATGGCTGAAATGACAAGCCACTTGACTTAAGTGACTTGACTTGTTTTGAGCTGCTGGTATCCCAAGTGCTGACAATTAAGAGTCTGGTTGGTGCCTGAGTGAGCATGTCAGCAGTCAGTTGGTGTCTGCTCCCATCATGCCAAGTTTGACTGATCTGGATAGGGCCTGTGCCAGAGGGCATTTTCAAGCTGCTGTTCCTAAAATAACCAAAAAACCCCAAATTACAGCATCATTTGGAGTGCCCTAGTACCATCTTCAAATTGAAGGCCAAGTTGCATATAACAGGGGATGTCAGACACAGGCCATGAAGTGGGTGTCCCAAGATGACGACACAGGAGACATAAGCAGCCTTCAACAGATTTGCAGTCAAGGTTTTCAGGACAATATGGTTGACTGCTCTCTACCCAGACAATCCAGAACAAACTGCACACAGCCAATGTCTGGTCTCTGCCAGGAGTCCTGCCATGATTGCCCTTCATCATCAGGCCCATATTTCAGCGATGAGTCCAGATTCTGCCTATGGCAGGTGGACGTGGGTGGGTAGAAGTGTGGAGAAGACTTGTTGAATGCAATACTGAGGGCAACATGTTTTGGTGGAAAAGGTGTGATGATGTGGGGTGCTGTCTCCCATAAAGAGACAAGGCTTGTCATCATCTGAGGTGTTAGAAAGCACACCGTTTACATGTTGGTTATTTCTCTGTAGTATTATGTTTCATCCACTGATAGTCTGTGAAAGCCATCTCTATACTGGAGCTCCTTCAATGCACGACCTGTGTTTGATGCCATGTGGTGAATGTTTATAATGTCTACTTTCTCCCATTACGGCTGCTGATAGCACACATCTTTTTCTTTTGCCCTTTTTACTGGATAGCTGTATTTCCTTGGTTAACTGCTCTGTGTGAATGCCAGAAGGTGAGTTCTGATGATGTCATGTAGATTAAATATTAGCACATGTATTTGTTCACTTGTGTATACACTAATCTTATGCTAAGGCACCATTCATGCTACTAAGCTAATTTATGCTAGTTTTAACCCTCCTGTGAGGTCATTGTTTACGTTACTGATACATTTGATTGCTGAATACAGTCCTGTTCTGTAATCTTATGTTTGTGTATAGAATATATGTCGCTTGCTTGCTGTACTGATTGTTTAGTTGTTTGTATTATTACTACAGACCACAGCAGAATCAAGCCAAACCTAACCAAGCTGCACCACTTTAGAGGACATGTCTCCTCTGTTCTGTGCCTGTCCTTGTCACGAGGCAGTCTCTATGCAAAGCGATATTAAGATGAGATTGACAATCCTTTATCTCCATAGTCTGGAACCAAACTCCAACCACGCTTGTGCCCACAGAGTGGGTTTTTATTACAGACTACCTCCGGTGGAAAGGATGGAATGGTTTCCTGCAGTTCTGAATTTTATATGCAAGGCCACAAGAGAGTCACAAAATGATAACTACAACCAAAGCCCTCAAAGATAAATCACTTCCAAAACCAAAAGGAAACATGAACTCAAACTCAAAACGGTCACCGTAACACTGCACGCAGAGTAGGAAATGAGAGTCTTAAGAAAAGTAGATAAGATTTCATATTTAAACATATTTAAGACAATCCTGGGTTCAGCAGTCAGGTCCTTCTTCGGGAGCCCCAGTTTTATCCAAAACAATCATTTCAGGTCACCTCATGCATCTGTGAAGCCACTTTTACTGGATGGACGCACCGAGTATAAAAACAGATTCAGGTTATACATTTTTAATATTATTATTATTATTATAAGATCAAACATTTAGGGCTGCTTAATGAAAACTTGTATTTGTCAGAGTTCAATTGCAATCCACCCAAAAACAGAAAAATTCAAATGCACACACACACACAGACCGTGGCAGAAACCCCGTCCAGTTGCCGAGCTCCGTGATTGGACACCAGGATGCCACTGACACCACAGTTCACAGCCTTGGCAGCATCCTCACCTGACACACAAAATCAGAGAAATAAGCTCAGGGTTTCTGTGTGATGAGCATATTCTGTATTTGAATACAGTTACTCTTGATAGCATTGTTTTCCTAGTACACCTGTGAGGAACCAGTGTGTATGTACCTCACCAAATGTCTGCGACTTTCATTTTCCTAATACTGCCAAAATATAACCACTGATGTGTGCAGCACTGGATGCTTTAAAGTCTACTTGAAAAGCATCTTAAGTCAAATTTATTTGTATACAACTATCCAGACAAGCCAACTCAGAGGGATAGAAAGGAGTATAAAGATACATGTATACAGGTCATGATATAAACCGTACAAAACTAATCAGAGAAATGGAAAAGTCTTGTTTCTTTTTTGCTTCTAATCGGAAGAGTTGTTTTCTGTGTTTGCAGATCTGCAGTAATATATATTTATTAGAGATTAGAGGTTATTTCTGCAACAACTTTGGTAAAAGTAATGTCAAAACAGTTTATTAAGAGAAGATCCAGTCCTCTGTAGCCAACTCTTAGTCTGCTCTCTGACATCTAACTTTTAGACCACAAAAAGGTGAACATGAGGGACCACCCACTAGAAATTAAATGGAATCAAATCAGTTTGCAGATGTGGTTCATTAATAGGCTACTTCCAATAATAAAACGTTTTGAGGCCTGATTTAAACGAAGTAAAACTCGATGATTTCAGGTTTTCAGAAAGTTTGTTCCACAGTTGATGACAAAAAAAAGACTAAATGATTTTTCTTTGTTTTTTTCTTGATTGGGGATATTTTGAAGGTCTGTTACTGCGAGTTCAGTACATAGTGTAAGTTACAATGGATGCCTTAGTATTACGCTGATTCAGTCCAAGTCCATTTAGTTCTTTTTAAACTAGTAGAAGAGTTTTAAAATACATCCATTGTGACATCAGATGCTAATGTATAGATTTGAAAACAGGACCAATGTTCTCAACATTTTTGAACCTGGTTGATTCAGCCCCCTGCATCTGAATAAGCTGTAGGAGATCTTTTGCTAAGACCCGTAAGACCTAAAAACCGTTTTATTTTCTATAAACGAGGGTAGGAGCTATGGTCCTGAGTTGATGATAAAATATAGAGTTGTGTGTCATCAGGACTCTGTGCCTGCCAGCCAAGTTCTTCCACACCACACTCACTTAATCTTGTGCGTTGGTGCACAGACATGTTGGAACACAAAGAGGCCATCCCCACACTATTCCCACATAGTTCTAGGTATGTTCTAGGTATACTGAAGCATGAGTTCCCTTCACTGTAACTAAAGGGCTGAGCCAGCTCCTGAAAAAGAACCCCACACCAGAATCTTACGTCGGCACAGTGTAGTCAGACAAGTCTCCTGACCACATCCAGACTTGTCCATGGAATTGCCAGACGGACAAGCATGACGCGTCACTTCAGAGGACATGTCTGCACTGTTCGACAGTCTAGTGGCGGAGTGCCCCACAACACTGCACTTTGCACTTGCTCATGTAAGACTTAGATGCAGCTGCTTGGCCATGGAAACTGAGCTGAGAGCGACCCATTCTTTCACAAATGTTTGTAGAAGCTGCCTCCAGGTACCTGATTCCATGTGGCCATGGAAGTGACTGGAACACCTGGATGGGTGAGTGAACAGTTTTGGTAATATGGTGGATATATGAGTGAGATGGTGAGACTGTCATGATTCTCTTTCCTCACACTATGATCTGTAACTGTGTGTGTGTGTGTGTGTGTGTGTGTGTCCATCTACCATTTAATACTCCTTTTACAATCACAGGGAGGCGTGTGTGTTTTTTCAGCCACGTGATGTCATCCCAACAGATAGAAGGGTCTATGGCGTTTGCAACATAAACAGCCAGGCCACTGTCATTGCCGTAGTCTCCCTCGGAGAAAGCCAGGGAGGCTGTTGAGAAGTTAGCCATGCTGGAATCACACATGCACAAAGACACAGAGAGAAAGAAGAGTTCAGAGTTCGATGCTACAAAGGAACGTGGTGTAATTACACAGCCTGTACTGTTCTTTTTGTTTCCCTACCTCAGGTGTGGGGGCATCTTAAAGCGGTTGCGCACATCATCCAATCTCTTCCCTAGGTATGGTGTATCCACGGTAACAAAGATGGCTTTATAGCCCGCCTTCTCGGCCCGGCGCACCAACGACAGCGTGAGCTCCCTGTCTTTATAGATGTAGAGCTGCAGCCAGAGGACACCACCACTGCCCAGTGAGGTAGTCATTGCTGACATCACTTCCTCTATTGTTGAGGTGGCCCAGGAACTCAGCATCATCCCAGTTCCCATTGCTTTGCATGCTGTGAAGAAATGTTATATTACTGGTGACAATGGTCTTTTCCAAAGAAGTTTCAAAGGAGGTTATGATAATACTTTAACTTAACTAACCCAACTCAGGTATTCAGTAAAGATCTCGCCCTCTCCCCTTCCTCACCTACCTAATAATTTTTCCATAGATCTGTCCAGTTGCCTTTTGCCCACTAGTCGTCTCTACAACTTAACTGAACCCAAATGAAAAGCTATGGAGAAATATTTCACTCACTCTCTTGCTTCCAGTATAATCCGCCCCTTTCCTCTCCTATTGGTGATGTTTTTTCTTTGTTGAACAGAGACAAAGATAGATTTCTATGGCCTCAACAAAATCACAGTAAAGAACAAACTCCTAAACACCTCTAAACTCCTACAGGGGCATGTCATACGTGTGAAGTGTGAGGGTTGTGATGCCCCAAATGCAGAGGCTTTGAGGCAGTGTAAATTTAATCAAAGACTAGCCGCTTAGTAGGCTGACACAAAAAATGAAAAGATGAAAATAAATTAAACTTGAAAACTAACCTATGAGTAGGGAGCAATGGACCGAGAGACACGAGGGAAATGTCCTCATGTCAGGTTTTGGGTTTTTTTTTGTTTTTTAAATGATGTGTCACTGTTTATACAGTGATACTTAACACTGAATAATATATTAATCATGCAAAGACTATAATTATTTAGGATTAGAGAACAGAACAAGATAATTATCAGAACAAACTTATAGAAGACCTTGATAAAACTATTGCCATATTTTATAGATATATATGTTCTGACAACTGTAATTCCTTCATGTTCCTATGATTTTGAAAGCAATCACATGAATCCATCTTGTAAGTAATGTACTTACTTTTTCGGGGGTAGTATTTGTCTTCAATACAGAACTTTCGAATAATCGAAACAGCCACCGTGAACATGTAGCACACATGAGGCACAGCAGGGAAGAATGTACCTTTTTTATCTTAGTTCTGTTAATTAACTTTTAATCAGGACACAGTGTTTTTCTGTGTGCTGATGCTGTGTTCATGTCTTCAGCGTGCTGGAATATTCATGTTCCTCCCGTGGGGGGCACTCTTGAGTCACACAGAGAAAAAGTGAGTGAGAGTTTTGTCAGACAGAGAAATGGCCAGTGTTGGGACTAATGCGTTATTAAGTAACGCGCTACAGTAACTACGTTATTATTGTGGTAACGAGCACGGTAACTAGTTATTATGCCAAAATCAGGAACGCGTTAGTCGTTACTGGGATTTAGATAGGCTCGTTACTCGTTACTTCGTGTGGTGGCTGTCGCGGAGCTTCCACAGATTCAGTAACATTAGCAAGTGGTGGAGGCCAGCAGGTGGATGAAGGAAAAGGGAGGCAAGAGGAGAGACCCGAGGCGGGCGCTGGTCCGAGAGTGTCAGGTGAACTGAACTTCAGGTAAGAAGTTATGACCTGCAGTCAGATATAAACCAAGTTTAGGTGGAGTTTATTTTCGTTATGCTGACTTTTTCGTGCTGCGTGCTAGCTAGCATGATAGAGTTTCTGTACAGCTGGGTGGGTGCTATGATGTTATTGATGTTGAACTTTATTTTGTTTATAAGGTTAATTATTAGAGTTGCCAACCGTTTCCTAAAAAACGGAATCGTCTCGTATTCAGAGAAAATATTACGCGTTTCGTGTTGAGGTGAAAAGGAACAGTTTGTTCCGGACTTCAGCTACGATGAAAAAGACAAAGCTGGAGTTATTCTGTGTTTACGCTGCACAGCTGCCTCTTCTTCTCTCATTCTCTCCCCTCCCTCTCCCGTTACTGCTTCAATCATGAAACTGATCAATGATCAGCTGATGTCTCTCTCGTTTGTTTATCGCCCACTTTGCGCCAGAAAGAGGAAACCAGCAGATGTCGCGCTAAACAACAGCAGCACGTTTAAGCTTGATCAGCTGTTGTTAGTAGAGATGGCACGATACCACTTTTTTATGTCCGATACCGATATCAAAAATTTTGATATCTGCCGATACCAATATGAATCCGATATAGTGTGTTTTTTAATCAAAACAGTTTTTTTTAATATCTTGCTGCTTTTTGTATGAGTTCATACTCAAGTTAAAAAAAACAAAACAATTCCACTCTTGCATTCACACACTGGTGGAGGCAGCTACAGTTGTAGCCACAGCTGCCCTGGGGCAGACTGACAGAAGCGAGGCTGCCATATCGCGCCATCGGCCCCTCTGGCCATCACCAGTAGGCAACAGGTGAAGTGTCTTGCCCAAGGACACAACGACCGAGACTGACCGAGCCGGGGTTCAAACCGGCAACCTTCCAATTACAAGACAAACTACCAACTCCTGAGCTACGATCGCACCTTAAAATACAGATATTTGGTTAAAATATCACTAATGCTGGAAAAAGGCTATCACCAATGCTGGAAAAAGGCTATCACCAAGGGATAGGGAAAAGAAGATCCTCCTACCCTGGACCAGTGGACACAGATTGTAGAGGAAATCTACATTATGGAAGAGGTGACACACCAAAGGAAGCTCAGCACGAAGAAAAAAGGACTAAATGGACGCTTTATAAACCAGAACAGCAACAAAAAATTCAGAACAACCGGAAAGGAAAATTTACCAATAAAACTAAACTGACAAAAAAGGCTCCTGACTCAGAGGATGAATCAAACCTGGCAAAGACTTTTCACTTGCTTGTTTAAGCAATTTTACTGGCAGATGGTCACAGAATAAATCTATGACAAATGCCAACGATAACACAGTAACAGACAAAACAATATTTTTGCACCAACAAGGTGATTCCCAAAGTTTCCCAAAGTATCTCAGTAGGAGTATGTCGGAGGAAATAACTGAACCCTGTGATCGACTAATAAAACAGTAAAATAAAAAGATGAGAAGGCAAAGAATCTTTGAATTGAAATTCTAATTTGAATGTTTTCACTCGGCTTGAATCTGTTATGAGAATGAGAACTTTTTAGCTGTTGTCTGTTTGAGGGCGACTTTGCTTCCACAGAACAATGAGAACAGTCAGGGGTTAAAGTGGGAGCCTGAGATCTGTGCAGTGTCTCACAACTCGCAGTGATGTGTAATGTGAGCTCCAGGACAGGCTGTGCAGGGTGTGACCAGCTGACCATTGTGGATTTACAAAACTGAATCCAACAAGATAGAAGCAGACATTTCACAAGCTGTCCTTTACAGCATGCTGTTTGTACCATCTTTATCCACTGGGGATAGCCCACTACCATCCTTATACTGTATACAGTTGTTATAAAGGTTGAATTAAGTGGGTTAATCTAAGTATTATCATCTTAAATGCTAAGTAACCTACTGCGTAACATAAGTCTGACCATAAGGAACAGCCTAACAGTGCTTTACTAGGAATTCACCTCAGTACAGCACAAAACTACCCAGTACTTTGATGCAACAAATTGTAGGATGTCTCACAATATGAAAATACATAATTTATGAAAATACCCCATATACAGATTCAATTTGTGATGAAACATTATGACATTAATCAAATCTTTAAATGTGCAGTTCTTCCCTTCAAATACTGTCATGGTCCTTGGTCGGTGACCCAGCGCTTTAAGTTTATTATTAGCATTTTCCAATTTATTATCATGATTATTATTATTGTTCGAGTTCTACGTGTTATATTCGGTCTGAGTCTGAGTCTGCGTCTGTATCTGTCTGTCTATGATGTCACCCCGTCTGTTTGTTAATCTGTCTGTTTAGTTCAATGTCTTGTCTGGTTCCATGTGTCTGAGTTTCCTGTTTTATTGTGAAGGTCTCTGTCGTATGTGAGTGTGCTCAGATTACGTTTCCCCTGTCTCGTCAGCTGTGATTTCTCCCAGGTGTGTTCCCCTCCTGTCTCTCATCCCTTGATTACTGCCATCTGTGTATTTAAGCCCTGTGTTTCTCTGTGTCAGTGTCGCGTCGTACCCTCAACTTGCTGTGTGTTTGTAATGTCCTGTCCTCCAGCACCTCGGGTTGGAGTTTTGCTTTTGTAAGTTTTATTTCGTGAATCATTCCTCCAGCAGTAAAGCTGCATTTTCAGTTTATTCCCATCTCCAAGAGTCCTGCAATTTTGGGTCCACCACTTCTGCTTGCCTGCCACACAGCCAACCATGACAGAATGACGCGACCAGTACATGGACCCAGCGGACTCATCCCGGGAGCGCGATCTCGCCCGCGTCATGACCCTAATGAAGCGGATTTCCCACACAAAGGATACTTTTTTTTTCTTTTTCTTTCTTTCTTTCTTTCTTTTTTTCTTTTCTTTTTCTTTTTTGTCTTTTTCCTTTTTCTCCTCCCTTTTCCTTTTTCCTTCTTCTCTTTTTTTTATTCTTTCTTTCTTTTCTTCCTTTTCTCTTGTGATGATTTAAATTAAGCAGTGTTCACCGAGGTTTGTAATCATGTGGTACTCACTGGTTCTGGTTCGAAATTAACAGCAAGCAAAAGCACCGAAAACTATGACAAAACTAGTTCAAAATTGGCTCGAGAAGCAGTGCACGCATGCGTCAGTTTGACCGGATGTCCAAGTTGACACACGTTTAAGCTTGATCGGCTGTTGTTAGAATTTATTTAACATTAATTTCTAGTATCAGCTGATGCTTGCTGGAGCCACAGCTGTAAAGCTGCTGGTCATGATATCGATTTGTATATCTGGTGAGAGGGAAACATGAAGATGAAACCAGGAGATGTCCTTACTGAATCATCAGAGCTGAACAGGTGATGGAGAAACAGGTTTACCTTTTAGGTGACATGGATGAGTTGAAGGGAAGTTATGAACTGTTTCTGAGAGACAAATAACACCAGGATCCTTTTCTAAGTCGCTGACAGCTGGTAACAGCTTTGTAAGAGGGGCACAAAGAAATACTTTTCTTTCTTATTCTCATTTAAAATGTCTAGCTTTAATAAATAATTATCTTACAACCAAAGTTTTTATCTGATGCAAAATGTATAGAAATCATACATATACCAACAAGACAGTGTACATCACTGTCACAAGAGCGTTTGTTTTCATTCAAAGGCTTTATGCCTTTTCCTTGAGTTTGCATAAATACATTAGTTGTGGCGCTTCTTAATGACGGTATCTTAGCTAACAACCCCAACTTATTCAACTTGTAATTGGCTAAAAATAACTTAGCTAACCGGTGAGAGGGACGTTGCTAGCTGGCAGTTTTATCAGTCAATGTTGAAATTTCCACATTCAGATACTTCAAATGCTTCAGGAGCTTTCAGCTCAGTGCATCATCCATCCATCCATCCATCCATCTTCATCCGCTTTGTCCGGGGCCGGGTCGCGGGGGCAGCAGCCTAAGCAAAGAGGCCCAGACCTCCCTCTCCCCAGCCACCTCCTCCAGCTTATCCGGGGGAACACCAAGGCGTTCCCAGGCCAGCCGAGAGATATAATCTCTCCAGCGTGTCCTGGGTCTGCCCCGGGGCCTCCTCCCGGTGGGACATGCCTGGAACACCTCACCCAGGAGGTGCCCAGGAGGCATCCTTGTCAGATGCCCGAACCACCTCAGCTGGCTCCTTTCGATGTGGAGCAGCAGCTGCTCTACTCTGAGCCCCTCCCGGATGGCCGAACTTCTCACCTTCTCACTTCTCAGTGCATCATCACCACGGAAATACACGGATACATCCGTAGACTTGAGACAGAATTCACAATGCGTTTTTGGGACTTTCAGGTGTATGGACCAATGTTTTCTTTTCTGATCAAACCAGAAAGCTTTAATGAGGAGCTGGGTTTGTCTCGCATTAACTGCCTGAACACAGAGGACATCGAAATGCAGCTGATTGAACTGAAAAGCTTGACACTGTGGGGGTCAAAGTTTGCAGAACTACAGATGCAGCTGGAATCCACAGCTGTGTGTGTTCATGGAGCTGCATGTTCACCTGCTGGACATCACTACTTGACAAGTTTAACTGTCTTCAGAACATTGCAGAGGCCTTATTGACAGTATTTGGCTCTACATATCTGTGTGAGCAGATTTTCTCTCACATGAAGAGTGTCCTCACGTAGCCTCTGAATGCTGGACACTGGGAGACCTGTGTCTCTGAGTGGGAGACCAGAGATCACATTAACATGTGTGTCTCTGTATTAACAAACATGCCACCACTTCTGCTTGCCTGCCACACAGCCAACCATGACAAAATACTACCTCTCATCTTCCTCTCTTAGCGTTCTCTGTCTCTGACTGCAGATACCTGCACGCATTTCTCCTCCTGAGTAATCCAGCGGCTGGACCTTCAGCGAGCATCACACTGTGCAGCAGATTGCACAGTTTGTGTGTTTGTTGTTGTTTGTTGAGCCAACAGAAACATTGCCACTTGTTTTATGATTGCTCCTCTTCTGTAGCACCAGATGCAGAAGTAATAACTTACAGACACCTGCACACTCTGGCTGATGTTGTCTCTACATAGCACAGCTGTACTGTGATAAAACGATCTGGGTTATTTTATCCATTCATTTTACCTGATTGGAAAACCGAGGCTACATTTTTTCCATTTTGTGTTCCCAGTTTTGTGCGTGTGTCTTTAGTGTGTGTTAACCTTTTGCTGTGGCTGTCTCTCCTTCAGGATGAGCCATCCTCTGCATTGCAGTGGCAGCGATGCAGAGCGGCATGCTGAGCTTCTCCCCCAGCACTGAGACAGACAGATCCACTGTAGACACGTCCCTCAGCACTCGAGGAACCAGATACCACCTACACACGTGTGTAATAGTGGAAGAGGTCATTCTACAGTTACACTTCTGCAGCTTCTTTTTACTTACAAAGATTCATTCACACTCTGATGTCCATTGAAAAACGGAGACAGACTGATTCTGAAAAGAAAACACGTTATTTCTTTTTTTTTTTGGAAGTGACATCAGAAACAGCAGCATGTGACATCACGTGATGGCGGAGCTTCAGTTCATCCTTTGTCATCCTTTTTTTTTTTTTTTTTTTTTTTTAAAAACAAAAAAAAAAACACGTTATTTCTACAACTGAAAGCTTTGGTAGAAGCACATCAATATATATATATATAGACAAAGTACTGGGCTGTTACATTTATCTGAATTACATATTACACAGCTGTTGAAAGCCATTAAGCTTCCAGCGCAGGAGGCTTGGAGCTCTGCAGGTTTGCAGTAGTGTGTTTGTAAAGGCAGCCTGCATGGCTAACTCCTGGATTTTATACACCTGTGGAAATGGCACAGAAAACACCTGGATCCAAAGATAAACAGGTGTGGTACTTATGTCCCTATAGTGTAATTCATTACACATTAAACGTACCTGTTAGCACATAAATAATGTAAAATGATAAAAAGACAAGCATCAGAGTCCAGAGCAGCTGCTGTGTGTAATTTCAGCTTTGGATTCAGGCTCCAACACGGTTTGTAGAAATTCTTACTCTGAATGTTCAGTTCAGTATTTTTGTATTACCACATCAACAACAGTGACCTCCACACGTCTGTGTTTTACCTGTTGAAGGCAGCCACATTGTCAGCCAGTGTCTTTTGCTCATCAGCTCCTGAGCGGTAGTAGTCATACACAGCTTTAGGAAGAGTTTTCCTGGCTTCCTCCTCAAAGTCCAACACACACACACGCTGCATTGTTTTTCACTTCGAACTACCAGAAAACTGAAAACTGCAGCCTCTCTGTGATTTGCAATAAACAGAACTAGTTTAATCATTAACCTGCCAGAGGTTTCACAAGCTGTGAGCCTTTCACGTCCTGACTCCTGTGCTTTACGTTTCTCTTCAGCCCTTATTGATGGCATCAGACACGACGCCTCCCTGAGCCTGATTGAGCAGAAGGTTTCTTCCTATTAAAGCCCAGTTTGTCCTTCCTGTGCTTTGATTGTTTTATTGTTGGGCTCGAGTGTTGTTGTGACTCTGTCCTATAGAAATAAATCATAAATGAATTAAACTCAGAGGAGTTTCTGCTTTGCTCTGTTTACACAAGATAAGACTGCAGCTGTGAGGATTCCACACCATCTGGGCCTGTGTGTTGCCAGATTAGAGTGTTGCCATGTCTAGTGCTGACTGCCTACGAACTTTGAAACTTCATGTGCCTTCTGTGAACTTTGAACCCAATGATGTTTTCATTAAAAACAGCAGAGAGGTGGTACTCTGTGGATACTTTGTGTCAAACCAGTGATTTATAAGGGTTAGCGTGTTTTGGGGGTTAAAAGCCACAGAAACTCAGTGTTTAGAAAGAATGCGTCTCAGCAGTTCTGATACTCCTGACATGTACGGGATCACTACAGGTTTTCTCTTAGGCAACGGTCGTCCTTCTCTCCTGGATCGGCTGGAGCTTTCTTTAGGAGTCTTCCCAGCTTTGGCAAAAGTCCAGGTGGGACAACTACATTTACTCAGGGCCTTCTTGATGTGCTGTTCTTCTGCCTCCCTTTTTGTATTTTCACCACTGAGCAGTGACAACATTTTCTCTTGATAGTCTTTCTGGTTTAGCAAAACTGTGCACATACCCTTGCCTGTCATTACCAAGTGATGTGAGTGCCTTCCTCTCCTCCATGCTGATGTTGGATGCTGGGGGCTTTGCATTGCTGAGACAGGCCGTAGTTGCTCTGCTTCCACTTTTGCAATATTGTTGCTGTTTCGAATTGCAGTTTCTGTGGCTGTGATCAGCTCCGATCAGATTTGTCTCTGCGTCACAGCAAAATTCAACCCTTTAGCAAGGATGTTTTTCTCTGCTTGGGTGAGCTGTGTGTCAGACAAATTCTTCACCCACTTGTCCACATCCATGGTGTGGCATCCTTCTCTCTTCTGGCCGCTGAGGACACTCGCCGTATTTGGCTGTGGTTTGTCTCCTTCCCGGGCAAATGTTAATGAACACTGACGCTCCTCTTGGTTCGTGAAAGGTTGAGCGTTGATGGATTTTCTTTTGCACTCAATTTTCTTGGCTAGACACCTGAGAACCTAGTTGTGTCTCCATGTGTATCTGCCCTGAGTAAGGCTAGTCCTACAACCAACCAAGATGTGCTTGAGTGTTGCTGGGACTGTACACAGGGGGGAGGATGGGTCCTTTCCAAACCACAGCTGCGGATTTATTGGAGAAGGTAGCACATCGTATGTCACGCGGATGATGAAACTTAGTCTATTAGACTCCGAGCCCCAGATTTCACTCCATGAGAGTTTCCTCTTTTCCACACTCTCCCAATTCATCCAGCGACCATGTTTGGCCAGCGCTACGGCTCTGGCATGTCTGGCTGTTTCCTCCTGTCGACACACCTCCTACACCAGCATTCTTCGACATTCGGTTACAGATGCCTGTTGCCACCGAGGTGTTACTGCGCCAAGACCAAATCCACCTCTGCCCTGTTGGACGTGACCCACCACGTCACGATGCCGAAGAGCAGGTTTGGCCCGTAGCACAGATGTGGCTGGGGTCCACTTCCTCCCCGTTGCTAGGGTGGGAGCAGTGCCTCCCACTACGGGGTCCCGGGAGTCCGTGAGTGACATCTCAAGCCTCACATTTGCACATTTAAACTCTGCAACCAGGCTGGGGATAGGCAATGACAGTATCCCGTCGCTGTAGAGTCCAACGCTGCTGAGGCACTTGGGAAGTCCGAGCCACTTCTTAGCGTAGGAGCTCTCTAGCCTCTCTAGTTGATTGGCGTGATTGAGTGAGACCTCGTACATTGTCAACGGCCACAGTAGTCTGGGTAATAACCCAAACTGGAAGCACCAGAGCTTCAGTTTCCCTGGGAGTGCAGTGTTGTTAATCCGCTTGAGGTCATCAGCCAAGTTCTGCCTTAATTGTTCTAGTTGCCACGTATCATTGAGGTCTGCATTATACCACCGTCCCAGGCTCTTTATGGGCTTCTCCAAGACTGTTGGAATTGGTTCTCCACTGATATAGAATTGCTTGACTGTCAGTTTTCCTTTTATGATGGAGATGCTGCAAGATTTACTTGGCTTAAACTCCATCCTTGCCCATTGTTTTCCAGGAGCTTCTGTAGGAATCACCTAGTACATGGTTTTGTTGTTGTAATGATGGTCATGTCATCCATGTAGGCCCTAATGGGAGGAAGATGCTGAAATAGTTGAAGGCCATCCACAAGATGTCTTGTGGGACTGACCCAAAGGCGTTGGCAAGGTCTAAAAAGACCACATGAAGGTCTCTTCGTTCTTTTTTGGCAGTTTGAATCTGGTGCCAGATGACGCTAGCATGCTCCAGACATCCCGAGAAGCCCCGGATGCCAGCCTTCTAAACTGATGTGTCAACATAGTTGTTTCTTTGCAGGAAAGCAGATAGTCTTTGGGCCAAATCACTGAAGAAGATCTTTCCCTGTACATTCAGCAGGCTGATCTGGCAAAACTGGCTGATGGATGAAGAGTTCTTCTCCTTAGGGATCAGAATACCTCCTGCTCTTCGCCAAGCCTTCTGCCACGCTACCTTCATCAGCTTCCACAGGTATTTGAGGACTCGTAGGGTGTTTTTATAGAGCCTGTATGAGATGCCATTAGGTCCTGGGGCCGATGCTGCTCTTGCCTTCTTCACTACCTTCTCCACTTCACTCCATGTAGGTGGTCTTATGTCCATTTGGTGTTCAGGTGCCTGGATGGGTGGCATATCAGTCGGAATGGTAACTGGCTCATGCCTCTGATCATAAGAGTAAGCTTTCCTCAGATGATCTTCCAGGTCTTTTATGGGCATTTTGAGGCACCCGCTCTGCTCTTCAACAAAAAGGCCCTTAACAAAGTTGTATGGGTTGCTGTAGAAAAGGGTCCTTGTCCGTTCTTTCTTCTTACGTTGTCGTCTGAGGTGTTCTGCTCTTTGCAGCTTAGTAAGTTGTTGCTTTATTTCCTCCTGCAGGGCAGTGAGTCCCTCCCTTTCTGTCTCATAGGCCCTCCTCCACTGTTGCCTCAGTTGTCTTCTAGAGGTGGGAATCACCATACACCCCACGATACGATATTATCACAATACTTAACTCACGATACTATATTATTGCGATTTTTTTTTTTTTAATATATTTTTGCAATATTCTGGGTATTGCAATACAATATTTTGTGATTTATCACATATTTTTTCTACTGCAGATTTTGTCCATAAAGGTAAACTTTATCATTATTCATTTTATCTAATAATAAAGTCTCACACTCAGTCTTTCTCTCATGTCAGTGTAAAAGGTTAACATATGTGTTTAAGTTGAAATGTGTGGCTGGTAAATCTGGATTACACTAATAGTTAAAAAATTAAGAGATAAAAAGACTTATGGGGATGTTAGTTCAGTTTATGTCTTCATACAAGGAAATAAAGGGAACACCCCAGTTATATTTTGGTCTTTGTTATATCGTTCAGTGTTAAATCAGTATTTTCTAATTACACTTTACATCTTCCATGGCATTACTTAAAAAATACCACTAGGTGGCGCATAGCGGCCAGGAGGAGCGTAAACCCCCCTGGGAGGCAAATCTGCAGAATAAATCCTGCAGTTGAAACGTAAACAAGTTCATGATCTGTGCCTCTTTATTTCAATACACAGCTGCAGGATCTAGGATCGCACCCCTCCCAGGCACCTGTCACACCAGGGGGGCAACATCAGTCAGTCTTATTGCTGACAAAGTGAACGGTTTGTATAACAGTCTAGTAACCAACTTAACTGAACGTAACTATCTGGTACAATTATAGCTTAAAACAAAATATAATTTTACATTAAATAAAAAAGTTTTAAATTTAAATAAAATAAAACATGTCTTAAATTAAAATAAGTAAACTGTCCTGTTTGTTGCTGCCCTAAAAAGAGCTCCAGAGCGTGGTTTGCCACTGTGCTTCTATTGAAAAACCCAGTTATGCGCCGCACTCTCCCCAAGACCCTGGCTACTGCAGGCAGGTTTAAGGCTCGTTGTGATGCCAGATTGAGCATATGGGCGAAACACTTCACATGCAGGTATCCCGCTAGCTGAGTGGCAATTGTCATATTAGAAGCATTGTCGGTGACAACCACCAGATTTTTGTCAGCAATCCCCCATTCCTGTGCTGCATTTTGCAGGAGATTTGCAATGTTCGCTCCGGTGTGACTTTCATGTAATGTTCGAGTTTGGAGAACGTAAGACAGCAGTTGCCAGTCCGCTGTGAGATAATGAGCTGTTATAGTCGCATATGAATCCACAGCCCGCGAGGTCCATGCGTCGCAAGTTAATGCAACCCTTTCTGCTGTGCTCAAACTGTCCTCAACTTTACGCTTCACATCTATGTAGAGATTGGGTACGGCTGTGTCCGCGAAAAAACGTTGTGATGGTATCACATACCTGGGTTCCAGCGTCTTCATCATGTAAGAAAAGCCCTCGTTTTCCACAATGTTGTAAGGACGCAGGTCTTTGCAGATGAAGTACGTGATAGATTGTGTTATTTTCTTAGCTCGCTCTGAATTGGGAGATAGCTTTGCTAAGCTAAGAGTGTCCAGCGTTGGTTGATTTTTCAGTGGAGCTGATTCAGAGCTAGCTTTCCCGTCCGCGGTTAATGCTATATTTGGATGGTGCCGTGTAAGATGGGCCCTCATGTTCGTAGTATTCCCAGAGTACTTTATTTTCATACGACACACCTTGCAAATCCCGTGTGTCATATCCATCTCATTTGTTCCATCCTTGTTAAAAAATCCAAAGTACGTCCAGACGTTTGATTTAAACGCAGATGGCGCTTTCCTGATCTCTTTTTCTTCCTCCATCTTTGTTTGATCAATTTTCCCATGTGCTGACCTAACCTCTGCTGACCTCACTAGAGAAAAAGCTCAACCGCACCATCTGGTGGACTGGAAGTTTTTGGAACAAAATATCGATGTCTGCTGTCCCTGTATCGATACATTATTGGCAAACAAAATATCGCGATACTACGCAGTATCGATTTTTTCCCCCACCCCTATTGTCTTCTCTCTTTCACTAATCTACCACTTTCCCGCTGTCTCCTAGACTTTAACTGGTTTAAATGGCCTTTAAACCAGTAACCTCTGAGAACTGTTTCTGCTATTAAAACAGTTTGTTTTGATAACCCTGAATGATTCTTGGTCACAACATTTGCGCCATCAGAGAAAGCTCATTTTACTCCACACACATTTGGAAAATCACAGTTTGAACATAAAATACCAGAATAATTAGTATTTGAGATTGCTGCAGCAACAACATTAAAGAAAAATATCTTTTCATGTTGCTGTGTTTTCATTTGAAAATATAAAATGTTAAAGTTTTTTATGTAAAACATAAAAACAACAAAGACGTTAAAGATGTTCTGATAAAATCTGTGAATGTCTCAATTCATTGGTGTTTCCATCTGAGAGTCTACAGGGTGAACACTGAAGTTGGGTTTTAGAAATACAAATGGCAACAGGACACGGGTTAACTTTGACCACACTAACGTCTAGTTTAAGGTGAGAGAAGTAAATGCATCACAGAAGCTAAAAGGAGCTGCTAATAAGACCCATGAGAAGATTCACATCATCTAACAAGACTTCAACAGAACCTGGAACATTAAAGTTCACTTCCGGTCTGTGTGATGATTGTACTTTTATTACCTGAGCTAATGTGGATGCTGTAAAATCAGCCGGGCTGAAAAAACAAGTACACATTTGGACAAACTGTGCTGTAACTTCACATGTTGTGAAATCTTTGAGAAAAGAAAAACAGAGAAGTCATAAACTCCTTGATATGTTGACATCATGTCAGTAATGCACACAGACGTATGTTGGAAGGGTGAGCTTAACAGTTAAGATACAGTCGTCCTTACAGTCTGTACACACTTTGTCATAGATAATAAATAAAACCATAAATGTTAATCAAGTCATTTGATTTATTCTAAATTGGAAAATTTCATTGTTCTTGACAATGACAATAAATAAATAAATACTAAATACTAAAATACTATTTTCCAATTTATTCAATTTCCACCATTTTTGCGACTAACTGTTTCACTTCCAGGTGACTGTTGTTGTAAATGAAACTGGATTCATACTTCTGCTGTGCAGCTTACTGAGTGTCCTCTGATGGGCAGTGTGCAGTCACACAAAACAACAACTTAAATGTCCCCATAACCATGACTGGAGTTTGGAAATGTAAAGGACATTATACTGTAACTACTACTGTAAAATCATTGCTGTGACTTTAAGATCACAACCTGATTCCAAACAGTCTAACGTCAACATTCTGACCCCTGGAAACAGAATGAGATCACAGGATGGCAACAAAATGGACTTTAAAATGAGATCTACCCTAACAAAGAGTAAGTGCACCTATGTAAGAACAAGCATCACTGCTGTGGAGTTTGTTTTACATACAGACTCGGAGCTGCTCGTCTCCTCTTGGCATTTTCTTATTTAACCATTGGTGACTTGGAACCTCAAAGTTTAGCAACAAAACACTTTGTTTCCTTTTTCCATCAAACATTTCTTTCAGTCATCTGCCATATCGCGCCATCGGCCAGTCTGTCCCAGGGCAGCTGTGGCTACAACCGCAGCTGCCTCCACCAGTGTGTGAATGTGAGAGTGAATGAATAGTGGAATTGTAAAGCGCTCTGAGGGTCTTGAAAAGCGCTATATAAATGCAATCCATTATTATTATTATTATTATCTGTGTTTATCAGTGACTAATCTTTATTCAATAACCACAAAGTACACAAATACAAGATTAAATATTTTATTTTGCTTTATTGGTGGATCAGGGAGGAGTCCCAGCTCGGGGGTCGCACCGTGAGTTAGATGTTACTTGACCCACACTGGCTGCTGTGCGACCCTCTCGGGGATCACTCTGGTACGATCCTCTACATGAGGTGGAGCGTTTATACTTCGGACTTTAATCCAAAAAAGGAAAATCGATTCAAACAAACAAATAAAACGAGTGAAAGCCTTCCAGCGGGGCATGCAGCCTCCAGCTCCCTCCATCTTGTTACAAAAGCACTGGTTTAATTAAGAATCATAATATTGGAAATATTTCCAAACTAATTATATTGGAATAATAATTATAAAGAAGGCCCAACAGCGTCTCCAATTTCTAAGAATCCTCAGAAAATGGACCCGAAGGAGCTTCTGATCGTCTTCTACTGCTGCTCCACTGACAGTGTGCTCCACCTGTGGATGGGTCTCCTGCTCCAGCATCCTACAGGACCGTCCACACCCAGGACATCGGGTGTTTAAGCTGCTGCCGTCTGGCAGGATGTTCAGGCTGCTGAGGTCGCGGACAAACAGACTGAAGGGCGGCTTTTACATCAGGGTAACAGCCCTGATCAATGCAAACAGCTGAGCTGATTGAATACCTCCCTGGACTTTACTATTATTGTTATTGCCCACACAATAATAATGTGCAATAAACATTCACTCATTTATTAAGTCATTTCATTTTTTTTTTTTTTACTCGTACCTTTCTTGTGCTTAAAAAAGTCCACTTCAAGTTACTGTGTTGTGCCGACGTGGGACAGTTTCCAATTTCCTTGTCTTATTGCACCATGTGTGACTGCATGACAATAACGAGCATCTTATCCTAATAACCTTTTTACTGTGGTTTAACACATTTTCTCACACAGGTCCATAAAAACCTTTCAAAAAGTTTACTTTTTGACAAAAAAGTAAACTTTGTCTTAAAATGACAACAGTACGACATTATGATTTAATATTCCATCATTTTAATTTCTGTCTCAAACATCTGATTCTTGCCATATTTTTATGATCCAATTTTGGGGGTTATATCAGGATTTTATGATATTCATAAAAATGAGGACTCCCATTAACTTTTATTACTTCCTTTAATACTTACTAAGTCATTATTCATTTGACAGGGGGCCATAAATCACTGGTTTTGACATAAGGCGTCTAATATCACTGTCTCGCCTGGATGAGCTTCAGAAGAGCTGAAGAAATTCAGATGCAACAAACAGATCCGACCTGACTGTACAAAATCGAGCCCTCTGGTTGAAGACTTATCTGTGTCGTAGGTAAGTTAGCATCCCTACGTAGTTGAGCTGGGCGAGGATGGTCATTTCCAGCAGACCCCTGTTCTTTAGCACCAGTCTAATCGTTCAGCCCCAGTTAGAAGTGTCACAGAAAGCACCACACCTCTCTGTTCCACGTTTATTTGGCATCCAACAAAATCCAATAAAAGCTTTAAGAATTAACATGTTTCACCATCACCAAAAACAACATTTCTCCCAATAAAAATGTAAAACTAGAAGGTCCAAAATCATAAAAAGCAAGCATTACGGCTTGGGGTGTAAGTACATGATGCAAGCAGCTCGAGACGGGCAAGTTGGAAAAAGGCAGAAATCTAATCCTACTGATAGTAAAGCACAACACAGATTAAAGATCCACACTGAAGAAAATCAAGCAGAGGTTTTCCCTTCAGCTGACTCACAGCCACCTGAAACTAACATGACAGGGTGTTTCAGCTGTAACCACAAAAAACAGAAAAGACCTCCTGAGAAAACAATTCTACTTCATCTTTTATTCGGTGAAATCTAACAGCACTTCAGAGTCAAGTTTGTTCTTTTTAACAACCAAAGCAAAGTTTGATTACTACGTTTCCACCGTGCTTGCAGCTGGATTGAAATAGAGTTTTTTAAACCCCCATTTCACTCCGTCCTCCCTCACAGTGTTACCCACTGGCTGCTCAGGATGATAATGCCAAAAGTTGAGAGAAAAACGTGTAGCCGTGTGAGCCATCTAACCGTCCACTGAGTTTGAGCCACAGTAAAGTCCCAGCCAGTGTGTCAGCTGTGTGCTCCGGAGGAAAACAGCTCACCTCTCGCTTCATCCCGCCCTCTGCTGGGCTCTGACGGCCACAAAAAGATGCAGTGATGTTTATAGGTACAACTTGACAGTCAGCAATGTAGGTGAGAGAGGGAAGGTATTTTCAAGTTGAGGGTGAGGTGGCTTTTGCCTTCCTTCCCTCCTTCCTCTCCTGGTGCCACCATGCCCACTCAGACCCCAAAAAGGAAGGCCGGTCAGCAGGCGCACCAAGTGCCGTGTTAGCCCAATCACCCATTGTTGGGGGGAGTGTGGTTGCAGCAATGCTACGAGGTTGCTGCCCCAGTTTGGGTACCCAGGGGTGCGGGAGGGTGGACTAAGCATCCAAGTCCCATATTCTTCCCCTAGTATGGCCTGGTACTGCTGTGTTGACACCCAAGTCCCGCTGGACTCTGGTGGATCTCCAAGCCTTCGCTGGACCAGACATGAAGCAGCAGAGCGTTCACACCCATGCAGTCCAGCCCTCATACAGCTGGGCCAAGTTATCCATGTTGGTAGCCTCCTTGATAACAAAGTCCACCTGCAACCAAACCAGATGTGGTCAGTTTTAAATACAGACAACGTTATTGTTACGATATCTGACTCTTTCATAATGATTAGAATCTGCTCAGACGATCCGATTCCAGTCTTTGTTTAAAACTGGACTGTGCTGTGCTCAGACTCATGCAGACCACTGCTGCTGATGCTGCTGCATTACAAAGGCTTCAGACATCTGATAAATCCATGCGACTCTCACAGCAGCAGACATCGACTTCACACTGTGTCAGCACATTTTGTTTGTTTCTTTTAAACAACCTCTTCATCCTGTCACGAGGCTGCTTTGACATGCCTCCCTATTCTCCTGGTGGTTACAAAATGATGTGCTACCTGCTCGGAGACACTCATCCTCCTGTTGGGATCGATGTCTCGGCCCTCCAGTTTGGCTTTCACTCTCTTCCACACGCTGACCGCGTAGGAGTTCCTCTCTTGGACCGCTGAAATCGAACAAAGTGTTTGTTGAGATGAAGTCTCTAATGTTAATGTTTGTTCTGCACAGGAACCTGTGTAGACACTGGGATACAATTTCATTTGCTAAAGGTAGGTATGCACCAAGCCTACAACTCCTGCTGAACACAAGTACTGAGACTGTAATCCTCACTCTGAGAAAGGGAACGAATGCTCTTCTGACCTCAGACAGCTGCATACATATTACATATTTGTGAAACCTGCTGCTTTTTCAAAAGCCCCAGTTTCCAAAGATTGTGAGGAGAGTGAAGGAAGAGTACCTCGTCCTGTTTTGGGGTCTCGTACAGCCCTCTTGGGGCTGGAGTTGAGACCTTTACTGCTCACTAGAGTACTGGGCGGGGTATCGGTCGGGGTTCCCAGGTTGCGTGGGAGAGCCTTGCGTGCATTCTGGGACATCGAGTCTGGCTGGGTTTTCACCCCACTGCATCTGACAGCTAAATGAAAAACATAACAAATACACACACGTGTGTGTACGTGTCACATGTTCACTTGACAGGACGCACACTGACACCAGTGAAAACCCATTTTCCCCACCATAAGGTTTGTAGCATGCTACAACATCGGGAGGCTATACCTGCTGCAAAGCTCGACTGTGCTGCAGAAACAGGACTGGAGCACTCAGCGTCTCTGTCGGTCACCAGTGGGGAGGCAAAGCCCACCAGGCCGTTATAGACGCTGTTGGAATAAACGCATGCATGCATTAATAACGATTATTAATAATAATTAATACGATTTTTATGTGAAAATGAAAAAGATCACTTAGTGTGTGTGTGACCCAAGCACCTCTGGCTCTGTGAGTGCAGCTCTTTCAGAGTACTGGGGATTTCTTCCAGTAGTTCGAGCTGCTCCTGGCTGAGGTGCTGTCCACTGGCCTGGACAACAGTGAACAGCACTAACTGGATGTTGTCTTGCCAAGCTTTGTACTCCAACAGGAAGTGACGCACGCTGCCCTCGTATGTCACCTCTTCACCATCCGCCAGCGCTGCCTCCTCGTCCTGTACGACATAAGAACAGTGACGACTGCAGGTTCACAGCAGGATGCAGCAACGTGCAACACACGTGTGGACCATTTTTAAACCTTTGTGCTCGCTCATCTTCTACACTTATTCGAATGGCAAACACATAATAGTGGTGAAAACACCCCAGATTTTAAAATCAGCTGTGTGTGTGTGCCTCAGGTGTACCTTGGCCATGGCCCTCAGCAGGTGCTTGACGTCAGCTAAATGGCGGTTGTGATTAGAGAGAATCGTTTTGATCGAGTCCACCAGCAGCTGCAGTGTTTCTCCACAGGTTTCCAGCTGCTGCTCCCGTTCCTCCTGATTCCTCTGCTCCATGTTTAGCTCATCCTCCAGCTGCCTCTGGGCACAGCTGAGCCACTCCACACTGCCTATAGGTAGGTCTAGCACTGGACTCTGTAGCAATGGAAAGCACATCGCCGTCTTATCAAGTTTCTCCAAACTCACTGGGTGATCACTCAAAAAGTGTTTCAAAGAAACGCAGCTGAGGGCAAAGAAGGACGCACATGGTGGCCATTGATAGAGAAACACAAAGAACAGGTTTCATACAAACATCTGTTAGACTGTGAAGATGAACTGTGAATGCAAACAGAAACATTTAGTCTCAGTAGGAACTCCACGCGTTACATGTCAAAAGTGGGTTTGGAGTGGTTAATGTTCCGCTAGCACCTGTAAAGTCTGGTTGTCCAGACACCGACAGGAGAAAACTGACCCTCGCTCTGACCTCAGGAAATGTTTGTTTATTAACTCAGCTGGTTGTCTGACTGCATGCTGAGAGTTTTAATAAAAAAGTTTTAATAACTTCCTGAACTCGGTGTTTTTAAATGTATCACAGCCTGACAGACTCGTTAAGGGCCGGCTGGAACTAGGTTTCATATCCTACATGTGGAAATGAATGTTATTAAAGATGAAGGACTAATTATTTAAAATGTTATCAGTGCATGTGGTACAAAAACAAGGCTGCACCAGAAAAACTTGACAGAAATGTAGGTCAAAGGTCAAACCAACCAGTCTGTGCAGGAGCTGGAGTTCCAGTGCAGACACCGTGCTGCTAAACTGGGCAGCGTACGAACACGTCTGCTGGCAGCGCTTCAGCAGTTCAAACAGGGCTGCGTCCATGCTGAGAGCCTCGGGGGATCGGGTCCGAAGGCCTTCAAAGTTGAGGATCGTGGAGCACAGGAATGTGACCTGGAAAGGAAGAGTGGCAAAATTGGCATTTTGTCCAAATGTGGTGATCAGTGACAGTAGGAGGCGAACACAGCAGCGGCTGTACCTGGCTGGTGCGCTGGTTGTCTCTGGCCACCATGGCGCGTCTCTCTCTGATGGTCATCTCAAAGTCCTGCAGGACAGGCGCCAGTGCTGGGTTGGCTCCACCGGCCCACTTTAAACGCTGCTCGATGCTAGCCTCCAGCGACGCTAGCTTCTCCTGAAGACACCACCAACGTGAATCACAGGACAGGAAAAATGTTTCATACAACTCACAACCCTGATAACGATAAGCGGAAATATTATTACAAAGTCATAATGAAGCTCTGAGAGGAATACTTTGCACATACTGAGGTGGATGCACATGATCACAGGATCGTTTCCATGGTAAAGGAGGAAGAGAGGGCGGGTGCATGTGGGATACATAGACTGGTTTCCCATTACAACACAGTGTGCATGCTTGTCGTCATAGCAATGCGACATGAACGCTACAACAAAGGGGGCGTCGCTTGGTTAAAATCAGGCTTCAAACTTTCCTTTTTGCTAAAGTAGCATAAGTGAGCGTCTCACCAGACCCCCCTCCTGCGTTCTGAATGACACCTGACGCTATACACAGGGAGGCCCCTCCTGACACTGGCGTCACTTAGCCAGCCTGCAGGGGCTGGTGTAACAGCAGCTTCTGATGAGGGGCGTCCCCATAGTGAGACACTCACATCTGATACTCAGAGAACCTGGGTTACATACATAACCTTAAGTTAGCTTGAAGGACTTTTGGTTCGCCTGGCAACCCAGCAGGCTTTTCCTGAATTTCACTGACATGCCTTTCAGGTAATGTTTCTGAGCTGCTGCAGTTTAACTTTACTATGAGAGTTTCCTGTAGAAGTTCCTGTGTTAAACATACTAAAGTATGTTTAAAAATGTCATTCTCCTAAAGTGGCCAGAAACTATTATGGTTTTGATCTGGGAATGAAGACAAACTCACCTGAATGGCAACGATGGCTGCTTCATCCTGACTCAGCTTATACAGCTTCTTCTTCATGTTGCTGAGGATCACAGAACGAGGAGGAATGCTGACACTTAAAGGCTGATTGCTGGGACCCAGAACATCCTCGTGCTGCCACTGAAAGAAACGCACCAATAAAAACAGTGGTATATTTGGACAATCACCAAATGACATGAAGTTACGTCAGAGATGATCCAGACATCATCATGATTCTAATACAGCTGACCAGAACTCGCCCCGTTCTTTGCAGCACTTTGTGTTAGCTTCACTGATCTTCAGCTTACACCGCAGACGACTGGAAGTATTTTTTGTGATGTGAAAAGTGATCACAACTCCAAAAGCAGCACTACTGGTGCATGTACCTGGAACATAGCGATGTGCAGCTGGCTCCTCTGCAGGCTGGCCCTGGCAGCTTCCAGGTTGCTATCCAGCCTCCTCAGCAGGTCAACTTTTTTCCATGCTGTGTCATAGGACGACACCAGCACTGTGGCTCTGTTCAACAGCAGCTGGGAGACTCGACCTGACGTCAGCCCCTGCTCCACTGCCTTCTTACAGAGCTCGTCCAGAGAAACCTTTGGAGGAACACACATAGCAAAGGTTACTTTACGGTATTCTTTACAGTCTTTGAAAACTGGAACAATAAATGTGTATCCACTCTGCATTTACACTAAAACATTCAACATTTCACACACACAGCGTTTTTTGTAAATAAGGTTTTTCCACGGTGAGTAGAATCTGGTGAAAAATGAAGAATCCATTGTGGAAGAAGGTTGCAACATGAAAAATATTTGGAACAGGTGACACATGAGTATGAGATCCAGAAAGGGCGATGACTGTCCGACAGTCTGGGGGAGGCTTTGAAAGAACAGGTTATCAACTCAAACCCACTGATTACTCTGCAGCTGAGAGAGCGATACTTATTTTTAAACAGGCTGAGTAAGGACTACCTGATGGGCAGCAACGATCAACAGATCAACCAACCTGAACTAGAACGCAGCCAACAGGTGATCAGCATTTCTAAAGACTCCTTTAAGATAGTTGGAAAAATTCAATAATGAACACTCTTTTTTAACGTTGACATGGAGAACATGAAGAAGGTTGAAAAGAACGTTGAGAGAACAAAGATACTGAACACCACATAATTCCACACAGATCATACCTTGCTCTCTGCACCAAAGTCTTTTGCTTCCACCTGAGCGACAATGTCCACACCGAGGGCAGAGAGGGTGCTGCAGAGGGCCAGACTGAGGGCTTGGCTGGGCATACCCATAAGCATCTGCCGGACAAACTCAGCAGTGAAGGCCTTGATGGGACGAATCATCTGTTCCTCACTGACCACTGCTGCACCCGACCCAGTGCTGCCGGGCCGGCCGTACAGGGACTTCCCCAAACCAACAGGTCCATTTGTAGGTAACAGCTCCTCAGCTGGGGCGCAGGTACCTGCAAAGATTTGTCCCACAGTCATCAGACATGCCGCAAGAATATCTGGTTATTTAAACCACAGAGCTCACAAATACCTCGGAAAGCTATGTTCTCTCTTTCTATGCGAAACACTGAGCAGTCTGACTTTGTCAAAGTGCAAACATCCAGAAACACTTCATAGTGGAAGAAGAAAAGGCTGTAGATTATGGCTAAACCAATATTTTAACAATGCTCAGCCCTCTCTATAGTGTCCATGGCATCAAGTGGGTGCTTTTAATAAAGTGCAACAACATGATAAGTTCATCCTCAGTCTGTGTGGCCGTGAAGAGCTCTTACCAGAAAGAGTCTGAGCAAACGAGGAACACAGCCTGAAGAAATCCCTGATGGTCTGCAGTCTCTTGATGAAGAACACTTCCTCCATCAGCTGACGCTGATTCAGGCTATCAAAGAAGTGGAGCTGTGTGGCTCGGGCCTCCCTCAGAACATCCACCTTTCTCCACAGGGGCGGCACCTCTAAAGAACTCAGCTAAGGATAATGCAGAGCAAAGTAATATTAGTCGCTCCAGGAAACAACGGTGTAAGAAACACAGACTAGTTCCTGAAGAGCAGGTTAGGACTGGATCAAGCTTATCCTGCACTGTGTTTCCACCTGCTGTCAGGATACAAAGTGCATTGTTGTTTGCTGTGCTGGTACACAACCATGCCTGTGTTGAGAATAACATGGAACCTGGCGGCCAATTATGGTACAGAATTGAACTCAATATTTAAAATAAACAAGCTATAAAATGCACCGTGAGTCATAAAAATATCCCGTTACAGACGTGACGAGGATTTCTGATGTCATTCTAGGTCTTTCACTGCATTGTTCTGCCCTCTGCAGCCCCTAATCTCTCTGCAGTGGCAGTGCAAGAGTGTACAGCTGTTGCTAATTGACCAGGTGTGGATAAACCTGAGGCGGGCTTTCATAAAGGCTCACTACTGTTTGTCTTAGTGGTACCAGTTATTTTAGCCAACTTGTTATGCGATTTAAAATAAAAGCTCTTCTCTGTGAAGTTCTGGTATCAGTCTCCATGTTTATGTCGCAGCTTTGGAGCCGGGTCGTAACATGCATTCACTGAATGTGCAGAAATGTAAGCTCTACCTTTTCAGTCAGCTGCCCAAAGGCCGTCTCCAGCTGAGTGAACATGCCATCAAAGGCAACCAACAACATTTGACCTGCAGACATCTTTGGTGTGTCCTGGCCCTGTCCATCCATGCTATGAGGCTGGATCAGTTCAGAGTACTGCACACGCAGCATTCTGACAAACAGACACACAACAAAACAAACTTTAAGCATGCAGGTTAGCAGCAAGTTAAACAGCACTGTGTCCGCTAAAAATGCACGACAGGAACTCCACCTGGTGATGTGGAGGCAGTGGTTACGGCCGTTGTGGTCCAGGCCTGTGCCGGTTTGCAAACTATCGGCCAAACCTTGCAGGCCAAGACCATCAGAGCTCTGATCTACCAGCTGCTCCAGTTCTGCCAACATGGACTCCAGAGTCGGCTCTCCTTTGATCATACATCGCAGAGCCTCTGGAAAGATGATCTGACGGAAATTGGTGTTCAGCTCCTGCAATAAAAAGATGACAGGCCAGAGCAATGTCAGCAAAAAGACTTTACACGGCCTCAGCCTGTTCCTGCGCGGCTTCATAGTTTGCAGGTGGACCTACCTGTAAGCAGGTATACACAGCACTGGCCAGGTAAACAACCTGGGTGGTAGCTGAAGGTGGAGGGAGCTCCAGGTCATGAGTTAAAAGCGGGCAGCGTTGCAGCAGTGTTACAAGCCCATTGATGTTTCCAATCATACTGCATAGCTCCTCCAAAAACCACGCCCCATCCCGAGACGTCAGGTCCACGAGCTGCTCCCCAGCGCTGGTTGCTGCACCCTCCATCACCAGGTTGCGTCTACGGTCAATCAAACACAAGACAAAAGTGGGTTCACTGTGTCCACTGCAGCTTTTATCCACCCACTCAAACCCATCCACACCGAGGTTGGACTGATCTCATTTCCAACGCTGCTGAGGACCACATCGTTTTTTATTACGTCCCATTAAAGCCCCATAAGTAAAAATGGTGCACTGTCTTTTTCACATGACTGCATGCTGCTGAATAGACACTTCACGTTATGCACAGAGCACTTCTCGCCATGTGACCTTCTGCCCACTCTAATGTGTGAGATCAGTAACAGTAGCACGCCTGCTAGCTTCCATGGTTATTATCACAGGTGAGTTGGCCAAGTCTGACTAAAGAAAACAGAGTCCTACATGATCTGACCAGGACTCAGTCGTGCTGACAGCAAAGACAAATCGCCGAGAGCTGGATGAGGAGGCCTGCTTCCAGTCTGTAGAGCAGCCTGTGACAAGGCCAACAGGCTAGCAGATTGCTTCGGGATACAACCTTTAAAGCTCTGTGCCAATGCAACAACAGGCAGCGCTCGTGCAGGAATCACCTTCTTTAAAATGTAAATAATGATGGTGACCGACTTCAGACAGAAGAGGACCGCTAACATGAGTGACCATCACCATGTGGTTCAGATTAGGGCTCGTTTCTTTCCTCCTGCTTTATCTTACCAAAGAGCTCTTTTCCAGAAACAAAGACTTTTTAAATCTTTTCAGTCCTAACCAGTAGTTTGAACCTTAACCAGAGCTTTAAGTGGTCTTTCAGGGTTTTTAGTGCCGCTGAGTGGATTTCTTCAGATTACTGACTCAGAAACTCTGGTGTTAGGTTTGAGTTTTTCCCACCTACGTTTGGCTGCCTTCACTTACCATCAGCATGTTTTTGGACCTCATACTACCAGATTCTTATTCATCTGTCTGTTGACCTACAGTACGGACACAATTAAACCCTCACAGACAGTCACAGGGACTGAAAACTGTGAGACACAGAATGAAAATGTGAATGAAACCTGCAGAGTGTGCAGAGGGCAGAGGTGATGATTGCAGCCAGGCTGAGAGAACCTGGCTCTCCATTCTCCCGCAGGAAAACTGTGATGCAGTGCTCAATCTCCTGCAGCTGCTCCTCACACGCTGCTACTGTGGTGCCCTCAGCCTTCAGCCGCTCTGCTTGGTGCACCACGCGCTCGTTGGTGTCAGCCACTTGGTGCTGCAGAGTCAATTCCACACTGGAAAGAAACTGGCAGGAGGCAGCAGAAGGTTGTGGAGCAAACAGCAACTCATATCTGGAAAGAGAGAGACACACATTTAGCTGGTATCGTGAGTTACACCATGAGGAGCAGAACATAAGCTTGGATGTGATTCATGGTGATGCTGCAACCTGTCCTGTCTCATGAACTGCAGGTATCTGCAGGTAACTCAGGTGAAGGGGCGCACAGGATGTTTGCCGAGTTGAAGAGAACTATCATAGGGGACATTTTTAGGTGTGTAACTTGGACCTGACGGTGGGTCTCAGGGGTGCTTCTTCACCAAAAACATTTTAGGGACTCTGCGAGGACTGGTCACCAGTAAGGCTGGTACCAGCTAAGCGACACATGCAGTCCTAGGGTTAACCAATGAAAATGAGAAAAGACAATGCGTGGCTCCTTACTGTCTGTAGATGTGCTGGCAGTGATCTGCTGTCATGTCTCTCAGCAGCTCTTCCAACCAGGCCTTCCACTGATGGGCCCTGTGGAATACTAGGGTAGCCCGTGGGTACAGCAAAGCCACTGTGGCATAGCTGTGAAGCTGCTCCAGGGAGCTGCGGAGGGCTCCACGGCGCTGCTGCAGCAAGGTGCTCACCTCCGCCTCCAGGCTCTCACATTGGCTGATTAGGTGGGCCTGACCTGCATTTTGCAGGAAGGCTGTGGCTGGCACATAGCTGGGAGGGCCTGATGGGACAGCCAAGAACAAGACAGCACAGCTCAGTACAATCAATGCATTTTTACTGAAAACTGAACCACAAGCAGTGTTGTTTAATCGTAGTGTTAAGCAGGGATAAATCATCAATATCACATAAATAATTAACATTGACCCTGACAGGCGGGCACACAGTTAACCATCCAGCCCTTCAAGAACAGTAAATGTTCACGATGACATCACTAGAGACAGAAACAGCGTCCGACAGAGTGAACCTGAAATGTGAGTTTGGAGAATCAATAATTGGATAAAGGGCCATGACACTCAACCAGTGGCTGTAGTTCCACTTCCACAGCACAATGTTCTCGTTCCCTCCTTTGTTCTATTTACAGAAACACTAACAGCAGGACAAAAGGCAGAACTCACACTTTACTGTACAGACAATACTCTTCCAAGACCTTCAATAATCCTGAAAAGAGTCGTATGAACATGTCCCTCCCACTGAAAACGCTACATGAAGGCAAACAATCACGTTCCTGGGATTTCCTGACCTGGACGATTGAGCTCGTATTCAGACAACCTGTGTCTGTTTCCACTGGGTGAGGGAGTCCAAACCAAGAAGTGGGACGCACAGGTGGAGCCCCAGGTGCACGCAGACTTCCTGTGTCATATGCAAGCTTATTGGCTGCTGACTACATATTAAAACGGGCTCCCTCCAATCAGGTCAGGAGCAACTCAAGAGCTGTGCAGTTATTGTGTAAACATGCTACGACTAAAATAGAGGGACAAGATTATTCATTGTATAGAACAGCTGCCAACCTGCTTGGCCTCGCACTACTGAGCTGGTGGGACGTACTGAACATCCTGGGTCAGGAGAGTATGCCTTCTTATTTATTGTTGTTCTGTTTTAAATGGAGGTTATATGAAGTTTTTACCCTGATTTAGAACTAAATGTCAAATCATCCTATTTTCATTTTATATATTTTTAAGTAAAATATACCAAAGCAACACCCAGAAATATGTTGAAATACACAATATTCAGAAACCTGAGGAGAGTATTTTACACAGACACTGACCAAGATCGATAGGACTGCTGATGTCCTGCAGCAGGCTGGCGAGCTGTGTGGCCTCCAGGCTGGAGAATGCTGCCTGGTACTGGGAGATCCACTGGTCCAGTTCAGTCAGTTTGCCCTGAATGGCCTCCTGCACGGTCCGCTGTCGTGACTGCAGCTGGGTATGTTCAGAGTACCTGTGAGCAGGAGGGCTGGGTGAGTAAGAGTTCAGAATGAGGCGATGATGTTTGTGGATACAGTATTTCTGTTATCGTCCTGATCTCATCTATTCCAGCGGTGCTATTAAATTTCCTGCACGTAGCACTCGGCAGGCGTGCGCACAAAGAAGCCATCGCACACGCGGCTGCAGTTTCACATTCTCGCCACCAGCTCTCCGTTTCTTGGACTGAAACCCTGCTCGCACGGATCAGCTGAGTTTGAATGGTCGGAGCAGTGCAGAGGCTCAGCAGTAAATAATCCAGCTGTCAGCATCTCCACTGCTACACAGCAAACTGCTGATAGTTCACTCTGCACACTTTCAAATTGTAAACAAAGTTTCAAATAGTTTTTCTGTTGTTGCCACAGTATGACTGTTTATATAACTATGATCATCTATTCAAAGCGACCAATCGCTTTACGACCCCGTCCTCCTTTGGGCTCCGCCTCCAAACATTCAGCTGATTTGTGTTCACCGAGCTCGTCTGTTACAGATCTGCTTCCTGATACAACCGTCCCGCCTGCACCAGGAGAACACCCCTAAGAGTGGTCTCATTAACATGTGTGGTAACTGTTGAATACTTAACTCGAGTGTGTGCAGGCTGTGTGTCGGCACTGCTGCAAATGAGCGTGCGATCTGAACCATGTATTTATTTTATATTGTTCTTCATGTTCTGGCTGCTGTAACACATTCGTTTCCTTCCTTCAGGGGTAATAAAGCTTATCTTATGCTATAAGTGTGACCACAATGTTTCCAAGCAACAGCATCACCTAACTTTATCTATCAATGAATAATTTAAAAGCCACATTTCCTTATTTTGTTGTCTGTAGTGACTGTTTAAAAGACGATCAAATATCCAAACATGTTACAAACTTCAATGAATCCACCGGACGTACCTTTCAGTCTTTCAAATGTATATCCTTAAATGCACCTTTTGGCATGCATTTGAAAGAACATGAACAGTGTGCTGTGTCTGACCTTTGCTCCAGGGTGAAGATGTCGTGGTCAGGGTGGTTCTCTGCCCCCTCTAAGAAGGCGCTCTCCTCTTGTAGTTTAGCTTGGCGTTTCTCTCCTTGGCAGAGAAGCTCCTGCAGGACCAAGTACTCTTCTACGGCTTCTTCTACTTGTGGTAGGACCGCTAGCATTTCGTCACGATTCTTAAACCAGTTCACCTGCACGAGGCCCACACAGAACAATAACACATTAAAAATATGAAATGCAGGAAAGGATTCATTCTACAGCCTGCAGGGTTGTTAAAAACAAAGCCAACCCTACTCCTGCCTATTTAGACAATGTGAGCTGTAAGAGCAATAACTGTAGTGTCAGTCAGCTGTGGATTAACCTGGAATGACAGATAAAAGCCACTAAAATTCTCCTTCTTTACACTGTAACGCAGTCCTTATTTAACTTTCTCCCCTATTTATTGTTCTCACTGCCAGACAAAGTGAAGCAACATTGACAACTGCAATTAAAGAAACGGCTGCAACCATGGCAACCTGAGACACCACCACAGAACCGACTGGATTTGCTGATAAGGTGCTGTATGATTATTTGACATCTGTGAACTCACCTTGATCTCAGCCACCCTGGAGGAGAAGAGAGAGCGCGTGATGTCTCTCTCCATGTCCCGCTTGCTCTTTTTGCTGTCAGCCTGTTGGCCTCCCCCTCCGTACACTGCACCCGCAAATCCTACCTCTCCCCCCGCGGTCCAGTCCACCAGAGGGTCGTACACGAAGGCCTCCAGCAGGGTCAGTAAGGTCTCTCTGCCTCGTCGCATTATCTGAACCACCTAGAAACACACATCCCACTTGATTTTTTCCCCCCACGTGTATTTTGACTTCCATCCTGTCACAATAGCCGACAGCTCTAACATCTCCATGTTTCAGTGCATGGGAAATATCCCGAGGTACAAAACGTGCACTGGCTACATCCCTCTAACAAACAGCCTGTAAGCTGCAGCAAACTGTAAAAAAAAACAGCAGAGGTGGGCGGTGGTATGGTGTACCTGCCACGGGGCACACTGCGACTATGCTACGTGAAATTAGTCCAATCTGTTACAAGGTGTGTGAGAAATGCTACTGATGATAACATAGACGGGTGTGTTTTAGATACCCTTTCACAGATGGGTTGAGTTAACGCCTGTACAAATGGTTTTATATGCAGTGTGATGTGAGAGTAACCTGTTCACAGGACAGCCTGAAGATGCCCTCCACCCCAGTGACTCCCAGAGCCATCTCGATGTTGTGGGTCATCCTGAATGGGACCTTCTCTGGCACTCGCAGGCTTTTCCCTGGCAACACACACACACTTTGATACTGTGCACCCAGGAAAACGAGCAGGTCACCCACTACATGGAAAATCGATACTGTTCCACGCTAGCAGCCAAAAATAACCCCTCAGCTGGGTTTCCTCCAACATCTCAGTGTGTGATAAAGAGCTTTGAGTCTGATCATATTATGGGGGAGGAAAAGAGCTTTATTATATCTGCACAGAACAGGCTGACTAGCTGTGGTGAGCACTGTGTGAGTGGTGTTCACCTCTGTCCCTTTGCTTCTATCACATGCAGCACAATAGTTTTTTACCTTTTAATAAATGTGGTTCTAAACTATTCTCTTTAAAATGAATCGCAGCAACACAGTTAAACACACCTTTTTCAAAGCATACGTTGTAGTCAATGTGCACCACCTCTCCAGTGGTCATGTCAATCAAAACGTTGTCAAGGTGACGGTCGCCAAGGCCAATAATGTATCCCACCATTGACATGACAGCAGTAGATCGGGCGTAGGACTGCAGACAGAGAAAAGGAAACAAAGAAACATCTGGATTACATTTCTGAGCATCTGTCCTTTTCTGAAACAGGAGACAAGGAAGAAGGTGAGAAACGCTTTGAATGCATCTCCTCGCACCTGAGTGACCCTCCACCACTCGCTCGGCGTGGTGCAAGAACACCAGAGCTCCTTGGACAGAAGGTTGGACGGCGTTGCTTCCATCAACTCTTTCAGAACCTCCTTCATAACGCTGAGAGGCCAGTCTCTCCGTGTCACATCCACACTCAGCCCCACTGCCTTTAGAGCCGGCCCGATGCGACTGTAGTACAGTTCACTGGGGCGGGGCACTGGAGGTATAGGCTGCTGTGGGAAGGAGTCCTGGGCCTGCTCAGAAAACAAAGTCACGTCACTAACCAGTAATACGGGCCCGAAACCAGAAAGCGCTCGCCGCCTGACCAGTGTTAAAGCCGTGTGTTACAGTGCAGACAAACCTCTACCTTCTGAGCCTGCTGCACAGCCTCCCTCTGCTGCCAGCGTTTGTAGAGGCCAAAGAGGGGCGTGGCACCGTCCACCCACTGGATCAGCCCTGAACGAGTTCCAAGCGGCGTGACAGAATAGTGTCGGGCATGGAAGTGTGGTTGCTCCTGCTGATTGATCTTGGTGAACATGGTGTTGACAATTGACAAGAACTGCATGATGCGCTCATCCAAATGCAAATCCTCCAGACCTGAGAGAAACTTCAGTCACTATTTCATCACAAAGGAAACTTTGACATTTTTCTCTTTGCTTTCTACGCACAACACACAGCTCACGAGCTCAGAGGGATCATTGGCGGTTCACATAAAAGCTTTTTAATGACGACTCTGTCTTGGTAAAATGACACTGTACAAACGATTTAGTATGAACACCCACAGAAAACGTTTGTGCTACTCTCAACTCACCCCCAGCTTCTGTCAGGTCTGCGTTTCTTTCTCACGTTCTGTATTTCACATGTACGTGCTGACTCGAAAAAACTCAATCATGGATACAAATCTGGGCGACCCCGAGTTTACACACAGATGATGTACGTTGAATGTGACGCAGGAAACGAACAACTAGAGAGCCTAACATCGGGTCAGCGGGTCGAATGATGAAACAAACAAAATATATATGAAAATAAAAAGAATTGGATTTCTTACAGACCTTTTTATAATAACAATCACTATAATGCCAAGTGTCAAAGGTGCTCTTGGGAGGACCCTGTCTCAAAGTGCTTGGACCCCATTTGTTAAAAATAAAATTAGGCATCTGTCACGCAGGCGTGGGGACCAACTGGCAAATATATAAATCAAAGGCTGCATTACCCAACCTTTGGTTAGCACTTGTTGCTGCTGGTTGTCACTAGTTAAAATTAGCTACACCAAAAACCTTGTGGCTGCCACAGTTACGACTTATTTGCTAACTATCGACTGTTAGCAAAACAAAGTACAATAAAAACTGGAAACAGAACCTTCGCCTTCAAAGTAAAAGCTGCGCCTCACTGCTACAGGAAACACTTTTTGGTTGGAATACCATCGTCACTATTTCGCTATAACGTTGCAGATAAAAGTCTTCCATGCAAATTGTGGGTGACCATGGCAACTGCCACGTTTTGTGGAGTACCACCATCTTTATGACCAGCTTCACCTTACAACTGGCCCCACCTCCAGCAGCCAGCTGGGGAATATTCATTTGTCCTGTTTACTCACACAGCTTGCATTCAAACTGCGTCAAACACAGAAGATGTTCTCAGAAACTACAGACTCAACGGGTCGATGTGCCTCTCTCATACTTCATGTTCTAATGACTTTACTAACATTACTTTATCTGTTTCAAAGCACTCCTCTGCCCACTGAAAATCAACAAAAATGAGAAAAGCCAGGCTTCAGTTATTCACAGAACACAACTGTCAATATTACCAACTGAATGCTAATGCAGTTTTTACGTTTCCTGTTCCCTGCAGCTTTAGAAGACTGTTTCCATCTACGACTGCTGCTGCGACCGAGTTTCCCCACCTTTAAAGAGGTACGGGTAGTTGTGTCCATCTGAGCCCAGGAAGAACAGTTTCTTTGGCTTGGTCTTGGTTGGCAGTATGGTGATGGTGTTCCCTACACTCTGTATGGTCACTGCATCTAATGCCGATGCCTCGCCAGGTAGAGCAATCTCTGTTGTAGTCATGGAAACCAGGCGGGGACTAATCTCGTCCAGATGCAGCAGATAGCTGGTTCTCTTCTGAGCACGCTGTTGCAGGCTCATCATGATCTGTCCAACACAGACAGCACATCAGTCAGGTTTGGAACAGCTACACAATATAAAACTATGGAAATATCAAGGATCCTACATCTGTGGAAGTGATGCATCTCAACATAACAGATTACATACACAGGTACATCTTCACAGGTGCTGGGGAAACAATTCCTGTGTATATTTAACACACACTGCACACAAATACACAGTTTGCTAAGGACAAAATGACACTCGGTGGATCATCAACCGTTTGAGAGCTGGATTTGAAATCACATGTAGTTGAAAGTGAAAACTGAATGTGCAGACTGAGTGGGCTCTCCTTCCAGACCTGAACCAGGACATCAGCGAGCTCGGGGGCAGTGGTGCTTTTTGGCAGAGTCAGACGCACCGATGGCCCAGAGGTTCTCAGTTGGACTCAGACCTGGGGAACATCAACGCCTTCATCTTCCAGGAACGTCACAGACACAATGGCCATGTGAGCTGCACACAGTCCTGGACCAGGAGGAGACCAGGGCCCTCTGCACCAGCACCAGGTTGACAAATGGTAAATGGCCTGTATTTATATAGCGCTTTTAATAGTCCCTAAGGACCCCAAAGCGCTTTACATATCCAGTCATCCACCCATTCACACACTGGTGATGGCAGCTACATTGTAGCCACAGCTGCCCTGGGCAGACTGACTGAAGCGAGGCTGCCGGACACTGGCGCCACCGGCCCCTCTGACCACCACCAGTAGGCAACGGGTGAAGTGCCTTGCCCAAGGACACAACGACCGAGACTGTCCGAGCCGGGGCTCGAACCGGCAACCTTCCGATTACAAGGCGAACTCCTAACTCTTGAGCCACGATCGCCCCAAAGGCAATGAGGAAATGATTTCACTAAGCTGCAAGCAGCATACGCTGTTACCACTCTATCACAGGTGCTCCCGTCCATGAAGGGAACACTGCACCTGTGGTGGGGTCGCAAGTTCTGATGTTTCTGCTGTGAACAGATTCCACTGAAGGATGTGAGGCCATTACACCTGATCAGAAACGGTACCTGTAGCCCACTGGTTGGTATGTCATGCTGCAGGGCTCTGGCAGTACTACTCTCAGCCCCCCTCTAACAAAGGAGCAAATACCAGGCCCTGGGTTAAAACCTTTTTATTGGCCTGTTTGAGTTTCCTGGTTTAACAGTCCATCTCTTGGCTTCCACAGTCCTGAGACTTGGCTGGGAGACAAAGCAAAGCCTTCTTACGATGACATGCTGGCCCGAACGTGCAGCAGGTGGGACAACACGTCACTATCAGCAGTGACACTAACAACACAAAACCGAGCTAAAGTCAGTGAGCAGGATGAGGTAAGCAACCACCACCACTGCATTTTTAAGGGTCGTCTTGTTGTCGCCTGTTCAATGAACCTGTTGTCACACGCTGTTCATCAGTTTCTGCTCCCATTGCTATCCCTGCAGCTTACAGAACTTGAATAATTTGAAAATAAAACCATGGTCATCACTAACACAAAGCACATCATACCTGTTTGAAGGGAAGCCAGCTACTGGCTGGATTAGCCGGGTTTACGGGGTTTCTTAGACGCTCCAGGGCAGACGTGATGGCATCACCGTAGGTCTGCTGAAACCAGGATTCATGCGGCGTCTCTGCCGGAGCTGCTGTGATGCTGCACACATGATCCAGGGCAAAAACCACGGGACGCATCAGAGCAGAGTGCTTTTCACGCATTATGGCGATCTTTTCATCCCTGCAGATCAACAAATGGTATTGGGAGATCAGACAAGCCTAGTAAGAACTTTACTTTTCATTGAACACAGAAAAAGACAGATCAGCAACTGACTGGTGACTGCCAGCACCAGCCCTCAGCCTCCTGAGACCTCCCACGCTGCTCGCCCAGCGGGGTGACGACAGTACCCCAAATCAGCCTTTTACAGCTGAGGGGTAATAGCTTTTCCACAGGCTGGTTTTCATCATGTCATCGCTGAACTTTTAAACCACCAGTAACAAATGATTAAGGTTCTACAGGTTCCACAACAGATGAGACCGGGAGCATTGAAGCAACTACAGGACATGGACTGTCAATGGAGTCCAGAGTTTTAGCACAAGAGGGTGGAGTTCAGATGTTCTTACCTTTGACGTGGATGACTCAGTTAGGAAAATACGAGAGAAACGTAAAGAAAGTACAGCTTACAACTAACCAGTGCAACCATAACCTGCAAGGTCCAGTAACGACTAGTGCACATCTACAAACCGATGCGGGATGAACGGACTAGTTGTGCACTGGTGTGTTACATCACCATTCTTAATTCAAGGTGCTGAGGAATTCTAGGAGCGTACCATCTGTGTGATATCAACCAAGGTCTGAAAGATCGTGTTTTGGACCTGAAATGCTTCCTAAAACAGATGAAAGTCTGAAGGTTCCAGAATCTGTTTTGGGTCACGAGGAGTTGGGAAGGACGTCTAAGTGGTGTATGGTAGCAGCATTGTTCTACTCTGAACATTCAAAGTGCTTTTTACTACAAGCACATGCTGACACTGAGGTGGACAGACTGGGCACCAACCTTCCAACTGGTAGAAAACCCCTCCTGAGCCACAGCCATTTGGTATTAGTGGGTCTATTTCTGGTCACTCAAGAAAGCACTTTCCATAGTGAGACCTTTGCTTATTGTTGGCTCCATGGCACCAAATGAACTGTGGGCCAGCAGCGGTTAGCTTTGATTTGAGATGTTTTTTCAAACAACGATGTACACAGAAAAAAGCAGACCCTATCCTGAGGCTAAGGTCAAAGCAAGTCTCACCTGCGCAGTGTGTTATTGTTCTGCACTCTCTTGACCTCATCCTCCAGCTGCTGGATCTTGCGTAGGACGTGCATGTGCTGCTGTTGTAACACACCTAGCCACAGTTCATCCCACAGCAACGTGACTCTGCGCAGCTCACCCACCAGCTGCTGGACCTGGTCGGCACACACAAGTCAATCATTTGAGAAAATCACATTTCTTTTAACTGAACTTTAGCTGTAGTTGATTCAAGTATAAACAGTATAGCCCCCCCCCCATACAAAACGTGTAACCGCGGTCAGCCTTCTACCTGCAGCACCATGCTAGGGTTGGCTAAAGACAGCTTCTCCACAATCTTGCTGTAACAGTCCTGCATCATGGCTTGGTCTTGACTTGAACAGGTCGCCAGCTCTTCTGATGATCTGCCTTGTTCATCACTCCCAAGCTGCTCCTCTTCATCCACACCTAGGTCCTCTCCTTGTATGCTCCCCAAGAAGGTAGGCAGAGCTGACGGCAGTTTGCTCCCTGTTTGCAAAATTAACCAATCGAGAGGAGAAGTCAGAAAAACGAGCACAGGGTGTCTGATGTCAGAGACTCCCTTTCAAACCATGCAGACTTGTTTCAGAATATTAAGTGTAACCTGCCAGATCACATTTATACCACCAAAATAAAACAAATGCATCTGGAGTAACAATACATTTACTGCATTAACTGCTAAGGATTTTTTTATACAGTCTCCTATTTTTCTGACTATGTATTAGTCATTTCTTGCACATATGACTAATACCGAGTGAACAAGCAAAGTGAAATATTTGAGATATTAATGTAGAACTCTTTAAACAGCTGGAGAGAACATGGCTGCAACAAGAAAGAAAAGAAAAGTAAGCCTACCTGCATTCTGAGCTTCCCCTCCCAGGGAGAGTGAGCCTACAATGGCAGGGTAGAGGATGAGGTGTGGGGAGTCCTGGGCCACACGGCACAGCAGGCTGCATATGCTTTGTCGGATGTACGCCTCCGGATGGTTGAGACGCGAAAAAAGCTGTGGGATGATACCTGAAGACAACACGAAGAATCAGTACATGAAAAGCAACAAGTACATACTTTATGGCTAGCTAAATGCTAAATGTTGAAAGTGTGGTCTTTTGGTACCCTTGGCTGACCGACATAAACAAGAGTTTACAGCAGGAGTCTCCAACTCCAGTCCTCGAGAGCTACTGTCCTGCAGCTTTTAGATGGATCCCTACTCCAACAGCTAAATCAGATGGTTGGATCTCCTCTTCAGCAGCCATCCAGTTTGGCAAACACCTGATAACAAGCCATTCATTTGATTCAGGCGTGTCAGAACAAGGATGCTTCTAAAAGCTGCAGCACGGTAGCTCTCGAGGACTGGGGCTGGACACCGCTGATTTACAGCACGGACCAAACATTCCCAGGTCTGCTCTAGAGTTCGGAGCTTGACCACAGAGATATTCTCATGTCCTTATTACTCGCAGAGTAACCCTAACCTATCACTGTGGCTGTTTTTATTCATTACATTATGTAAACCAGGCATCACTGGACAGAACATCAGTAACCTTTCAGCAGTCACTTGGTACCCTGGAGCCAACAGAGCACAGACTGCCCCCTGACCACATGAACAGCACACATTTCCACTAACTTAATTTCTCTTCTTCCCCCAGTGAACTCTGTGGATCAGACACCCTGTGCTTGTTTGCCAGTTCTGGCCGGGTTGGGAGACACGGTCAGAGACTTCAGGGCAAGAGACAGACCCCTGAGGGCATCAGGCTCTGAGGACCAGTGGCCTTCACATCATGATGAAGGTGTTTGTTACAAACGGACAAGACTGTTTGTCCACTGTGTTTGTTTTCATCTTCACATGCTCTTCTTTTCCATCTCATCTGCCCCTCACTGCCATCAATTTCCATCAGGGAATCGAGAGGTTTTCACTCCAGTGTTGGGAGCTCTTAATGTATGTAAGCTTCAACTATGAGTGAAAAACCCATCTATTATATCCATCACACACACACACACACACACACACACACACACACACAGTAAACCTGCATTAGGACATACCCCTCCAGGGTGCCGTAGGAGTCGAAGCTAAGCCTAGCTCAAGCCCCTCTCTCAGTTCACCGGCATGCTTCACCAGAAGACGCAGGAGACGCAGCGTTGCCATGACAATTACGTCATCATTGCTCTGCTTGCTGCTGTGATATGAAAGCAGCACTTTGGGGTCATCTTCATCTACAGGGACCTAAAACCAAACACACACACAGAGTGAGGGAGTGAACCAAGCGCTGCACTTACATCTATGTCATGATCTTCACATGGCAGTCACTGTTTCACAGTCATCAGCTTTAGGAACTCAGCCTCACGTGTCCAGCATTGAGCTTGAGGAAGGTGAAATAGGCCTGGCAGGAGATGCGGTAGAGACCAAAGATACGGTCCACGACCAGTCTCCAAACTCGGATCAGACCATCTGTAACCTGCTGGCTGGCCTCCCCCAGCCAAGGGCACGAACTGGTGAGCTGCCGCCAAATCACGTCCACCATGTCATCCTCATCATCTTCCTGCTGCAGAGCCATTTCCTCATCCTGACATAAAGCAGAACATCAGGGTTTACACAGGCTGCAGAAAAGAATCCAAGAATATACAAACAATGACTGTTGAAAACACCAAGCGTGCACTGAATACAAGCTCGAACACAACAAAGCATGTGAGAAGAGTCCGGACAGAGGTCAGAAACATCAAAACACAGCAGTACAAGCCACAATGTGTAAGACGTCCCTGTTCAAGTACGTATACCTGTGCATGAGATCAGATCACTACATATGCCAGCAGCAGCCTACAGGAGCTGATGGCACCTCTGACAGACATTCATTCATTCATTCATTCATTTATTTATTCATTTTCAGGCACAACAAATACCTATATTGAACATAAAATACACAAAACAAAAAACAAAACTTGCCTGAAAAAGGAGTGGGACGAAGAAAACTTATTAAATCCCACCCCTATACTCACTCATCAACAAAAAAAAAAACAATAAACTTCCCGCAGCTACGCCCATCATTGCATACAGACCCATCAACAGCCCCGGGCACATACAAGCATCTAAGCGGCAGCTCGCAACCAACAATTAGAGCCTTCATAACTGAATACAGAATATATAAATTATAAATTGCATTACCACAGGTAACAGGCAGTAATATGTACTGACCAAGCCTGTTACTGAAGTGTACTACGCAACTGCCATCGCCTCTTCAAGCAGCGAGCACAACTGCAGAAACTGACGCAATCGTCTTTTTTAAATAAACAGGTAAATGTGTCAAACACCATTACGGCCGTGGTCACAAGTCAGTATTTTAAAAACACAGATGCTGACGTAGATGAAAGGGAAGCTGGCACATTGGAGACGGAGGCAAAGGTGGAGAGAAAACCCGAGCACAGGTCCACACGCCTCAGGCAGCAGCTGGTGTCCTCGCAGCGCTACTACGCCCAGTGTACTATATGTACGTGCTATCAGCTGTTCAGGACTTTACCTGGATACCAGTAGGTCGACACATGGCCTGTCCCAAAATACTGAAGATCATGTCCTTGTCTTCTTCACTTGTTGTTGCTGGCAGCAGCTCCTCTATCTCCTTCTTTTCCCCAGGAAGAAGAGGCAGTCCCTCCCCTTGGCTGAAGAGGAGAAGCTCCATTAAAAGTAATGTTTCCACTGTGTTGTTGGGCCACCGAAGACATTACGCAGACCAGTAGAGCATACACAACAGTCTGTGTGTGTGTGTGTGTGTCTGTGTGTGTCTGTGTGTGTGTGTGTGTGTGTGTGTGTGTGTCCACTAACCTGGCATTATCGACTACCTTCCTGCCCCAGCGGTAAGCCCAGCTGGCCAGGGCTGCCCAGGACTTTGCCACATCTGGAGCCAGACTGGTGGACAACTGATACAGCTGACCCAACACGAAGTCTGGCTCTCCAACACCCACATTGACTGTACAGGGAAGAACATTAACATCAAACACTTTAGAGGGTTGTGGATATTTCAGTATTCATCTGCAGGTACATGGTGTCTCATCATTTTGAGTAATTTGTCCTCCTGAGCCTGGGAAGCATGTTTAACTTCTAGTTATCTGGGATTAGTTGGACTGGAGAAAGAAAGTGTAACAAAACGATTCAGTGTTTTTTAGTTTAAAGATCTTAAGTGTTCATCATGTGCAGAAAAGCCAACATGTACTGCCGACATAAGAGGACAGAGTGTCAGGTTAATATGGACGTACACCTGTCAAAAGTTCAGACACACCGTCTCATTTAATGGTTTTTGTTATTTTCATGAGTAAGTAACATTTATTTCTATAGCACTTTTTAAAACAGGAAGTTGTTTCAAAGTGCTTCACATGGGAATAGAAAACATAAGACATTGTAGATTCTCACTGAAGCCATCAAAACTATGAATGAACACGTGGAAATATGTAGTGAACAAAAACGTGGGAAATAACTCCAAACAAGTTTGATATTTCAGATTCTTTGCTTTGCTCTCTCGGCGTCTCCATGAGCTTCATGAGGTCGTCTCCTGAAATGGTTTCCAACAGTCTGGAAGGAGTTCAGAGATGCTGAGCACTTGTTGGTCCTTTGCCTTCACTCTGCGCTCCATCTCATCCCAAACCATCTCCACTGAGGTCAGGTGACTGTGGAGGCCAGGCTGTCTGGTCAGCACTGCATCACTCTCCTTCTTGGTCAGATAGCCCTGACACAGCCCGGAGGTGTGTTTGGGGTCATCGTCCTGTTGGAATTTAAACGATGGGATGGCGTGTGTTTGCAGGATGGTAGCCATGCTGGTTCAGTTTGCCTTCAATTTTGAATGAATCCCCAACAGTGTCACCACCACTGAACCCTGACAGGCACAGCTGTGAGCTGAAACCATGTCAGGTGACTACATCATGAAGCTCACTGAGAGCAGGGTTTGCAGCTCTGCCAACAAAGCAAACAGTGGCTACTAAAATATATTTATTAAGTTTTTCTTTGTCACATAACTCCATATATGCTGCTTCATATATTTGATGTCTTCAGTGTAGAAAGTCGTAACAATAAAGAAAAACCATTAAATGAGGAGGCGTGTCCACACTTGAGTGGTAGTATAGTAGACTGGGAAATTAAAGTGGTACATCCCAACTCTGCATTATTGAGAAGTCATTGATTTAGAGTTAAGAGGGGGACAATCAACATTACTGCAGCCCAGAGAAGTCCTGTGTGAATACATCAGGTTCCAATGGTACCTGAAATCTCAGCAGTGACTGATGGGATGGCCTGATCCTCCAGGGGCAGCTCCAGCAGAGCAGCAATGTTCCTGCTCAGAGCCGACATGCTGCCCAGAGCGCTGCATGCGTTCACTGCTGCAGATTTCTTTACCACCTACAAAAACATTAACAGCCTGAAAGCATGCATTTTAAAGATATATCCAAACAATCACATCTGCTATATTAGACATATTTTATTCTTTTCTAAAATGTGTCAAAGATGCTTCAAGAAGTCCTTTACCCTATTTTTTATGTTTTGGTTAAATATCTTTAACAGGACAATAAAGAAGGGGGGTCAGCACATGCCTCCATGGTGGATTACAACCTGGGCTTTTCACTTTCCTTATGGTATATGCAGCACCTGTCCACCCCAGCAACATAATCCGATCGCCTGCACCAACACTGAACACAATCTTCAGAATGCTGGAGATGAGTGCACTTTGTGGGCTGAATAAAGTGATCAGGGAAGCTGGCTCTGCAGCAACCTGGACACGTCAGAAGCTTCTGGTGGAGAAGACAATCAGCACCACCACAAGCTGTGCGTCTGCATATCTGGCTGTTTAACACAGACCTGGGTCAGCTTTCACTTACTTAGAGTTGAGTAACAGAGGAAATGTTGCTTCTCTTAACCAGGACAAATATCAGCTGAGCCAAAGCAGGTTAGAGGGTTAGGTCCCATCATTGGTCCGATTCTTACATTTAATGTTCTTGTGTTCTATTAACTTCACTGTACTGCTTTCACGTTAGGCACAGCTCTTTGCATACGTGATTATCATTACCAAATATTCCAAAAAGCAGTAAACCTGTTTGAGCTGAGGCGTCATGTCCTTCCAGTCGGCCAGCAACCATTTGCAGAGTGTCAGCAGCGAGCGGCAGGCGGCGCCTTCATTCTTCCCCAAATGGCAATAAGACAGAGCAGCTTTGCTCAGCATCTCCATGGCTGTCAGTGACTGACCTGCTGAGAAACAACCACTTAGAAAACAGAGCCTCAGGACCCTCATCAATGCTCTGCACATACACCTGGGTTTTTGTAAAATAGGGTTGGATTAGGATCTCTGGTTTCAGTGGCATTACTGCTAAACAGCTCGACAGGGACTTGAAGGGAGAAACTTCCATATTTGTTTTATAAGATGTCAAACTGTGTGTGCTTTTTAAATTATTCTGCTAAGTGGACTCACAGCATCTGTCGTAACTACAGTGCCACTGTCTGTTTTTCTGATGTATTGATAACTAATTAATGATTTATTATTTTTAATTATTCATCATTTACCATCATTATCATTATTATTGCTTCCAGCTGCTGGCAGCAAGGACAGAGGAAGGCTGGCAGACCCCAGGTCAGGTCTGCCAGGCTTTCTTCAGCAAAGAGAACCAGCTGATGACTGACTCAGAGCGCACACACGAGCAAACTCATCTCTGTAAAATTCAACTGGAGGAAAGGCGTTTAATATAAATGCTATTCAAAGTAGCTGTGCATCATTTTACATTCATGAGAAGGTTATGAGTAATTTCTTCTCTCTAACTGAGAGCAGCAAACTCTTTTTCCAGGCTACATGATGGTCTTCTAAATTAGTGAGACTCAATTTTCTATCCAGCTTCCAAGTTATCTGCTTTTTAAGGCGTGCATCTGAGAATTATACCACGGAGGCAAGCACTTTTTCAGAGGAGCTACAGGGTCCAGAGCCGTACACAGTGAAGATGGAAGGGAAGTTAGAAAACTATCCTTGATGCAAAAAGACTTTAGGTTGAGATGCACACCCGTGTGGAGCATGCATAGGTTCATCGCATGCTCAGGCTGCCTTGAGATCCACTCATGATCGTATCCACTGCGTGGCTTGTCCACACAAACTGCTCCACAGTCGGGTAGCTCACCAGGCTAACCTGTCAGGTGGCTGCTGCAGAGCAAGGCGAAATGGAGATACCTGAGGATCTGGCTGCAACACCAGGCGTGAGCTGGGCAGATGAGACCCACAGACCATCACTACCACTTTCCTGTTGCTGGAGCCACATGGAGGATGTGAGGGTTTCTCCCCTGCTGGAGTTCATATGGGAGGAGATGCTACAAGAACAGGGAGGAGGTTTTAACGAGAATGAAGAGGAGTCGGCCGACTCACAGTTCCTGCTGCCTGACAACAAGGAGGTGGACTCCAACTCCCTGGCTAGCATCAGCTGGGCTGCAAAGCACTCAGCTACCAGCTAGGTTGATAAACCTGCAATGGCGTCTCCCCTGGATTTCAACATGCAAGATATGTGTAAGCACGCAGCTTACATATACAAAAATCAGTCCATCTATCATTTACCCAAAGTCGTCTTCATCTTCATAGCCCCGTCCCTCCCCTGGAAGGAAGGCCGCTTCCTTACAGATAAGTGCTACAAAGCAGCTGCTCTGTCAACGAGAGCCCACAGTACCCCCTCTGTGCTAATGGCTCAGAGGACATGACAGCTAAACCAGACACCAGTGTGTGGGAAGAACTCTGCATCTTCACTGACCACGTCCTCCACGTCCTCTGCCTCCACAAATTAGTGGCTACTGGGAGAGCCACAGGCCTGGTGATTCTCCAGGAGCAGGCACGCTGGCTCAGGCTCACCAACCTCACATTGATCTTGTTGACAAGATCAATGTCTCCGGTGCAGTCGTCAGAAGAACAGATAAAGAGATGGAGATGAGATGTGAGGAGAAAAGAGAGATGCTGGCTTTGAAACTGTGGCACCGTTTCAGGATCCCTAAAGTAGATAAGGTGCAGGGGCTCTCAAGAATCCACGGGCTGGGAAGCAGTCTTTGGGTGGATGTTACCATAGCCACCCGAGGGAAACCGATGCAAAGTTTTCCGTGTTGTTTTACAAGCACTTCTTCATGCACTCTGTATTAAAACTGTGCCGTTACGTGCATCCAGGCAGTTTGCCCACAGCGCTGTCACATTTTGTAAAACACATGAAAACATTAAACACGCTGAAAAACAGAGCAATGCTGTCGGCTATTACACAGCCCGCAGAGTCGCGTTTCCATGGCTGTGACCATGCAGACACCTCGCTCACTTCTCATGGAGGTAACGGGCCACCGGGACAGCATGTCTTACACACTTGACCACAAGAGGGCACCAACATGCTATCTGTGGCAAAGTGGTCAGAGGAAATACAAATGCCTGTTTGGTCAAGCGTGTAGGAGAGAAGCTCTCAAGAGCATCAGTCGTGCATTCAGTTCTCCCAGAACATACGAAGATCAATGTGCGGCTTAATCCCCGCATAGAACCGGCGCCTTTTAGCCGCCGTCTTTCGTCTCAGAGGAACAACAGCAGCTGGATACCTTGTGTCCAGTCTGTGCATTTATATGGACAGGACCTGGAGTTTTAGGTTGTCTGAGTAACCCTCTATAAATAAAGTGAGGGTATACTACACATCAGTGAATGATCACTGAATAATTCTTGAAAAATGAAATTTGTCATAAACTGCTGCAGAAACAGTTTTTACTAAATGAAAAGTGATGCAGACACAGAGTCAGCTGCCATCCTGATATCACAGCTCAGTAAACTGTCTCTGATGTGCGCTCCACATTTCTACCTTCACCTCAGAGTGAACACGCAGACGACCGAACGAAATCAGCTGTTCAGGAACCAAAACCTCAGTTTATGTTTAAGCACAAAGTTAGGCCAAGGTGCTGCTTGGACCCAGATCTCCCAGCTGTTTGCCCTTTCTAAATAATCACCTCACTGATTACAGTGAGGATTTTTCATCATATTACATTGATTTTAATCGTTTTGTTGGGTCTTCCTGGGTTTGGAGTGTGTGTGTGTGTGTGTGTGTGTGTGTGTGTGTGTGTGTGTTCGAGGTGAACAGGTCCTTTTTTCCCATCCAATGGAGTGTAAGGTAGAGTAATGAAGATGTTCCCTCACCTGCAGTTCTTAGGACTTTGGCTTTTTCTATCTCCACCTCTGGTCCCCATTTCTCCCCCAGGGTGCCTTCAAGATTAAGACGCCTGAAGGCCTTGCACAGGTGCTCTTCCTGCTCTTCTTGTGTTTGTGTGTCACTGAACTGTCTGAGCAGGCGAGATGCCAGTGTAATGTTGCCTTTTTTACGGGCAAATTTGACAGCAGTCAGACAAAGCTCCATTAGGTGGCTATCGGTGGAGGAAGAGTAACCTAAGCAAGAATGAGGAGAAATGTTAGAGGTTTACATGGACAAATACATCCAGCATGTTTCCACGGCCCTTTGTCTATGCAGCACAGTGATCACGTTCAGCCCAGCAAAAAGTACGTCTGCAGCACAAAGCTGGATTTGGGACTTTGTAAAGTAAGGTCAGGTCCAACCAACTTCTTCTCCAATCCAAGCTCAGGCTATTTTGGGGACGAGCTGAGGTACCAGCTGGACAGCCTGACCGATCATCCAACCACTGTACCGCCTGGGTTAACCCTCAGAGATACAAAGTGGCTTCATTTCTTTCTTGGAAGAATTGCTCTGACAATTTATGAAGCACGCATAAATTGTTTTTTTCTTCTTCGATGCTGCTGAAACAAAACTGAGGTGTGATTAATTCTCTCAGAAACAACAGGACTCAATGGTTACCCTTAAGTTTGTGGAGGAGTTGTCTCTGAAATGTGCTGTATCTGAGGGCATGAAGGAACAGCTGGGCATCCTGCTGCTTACAAGAGTTGAGAGCCTCACTGCACAGAGGAATCACGCAGTCCTGTGAAGAACAAAGGGTGAAGATAAGCTACGTTTCTTTAAACTGGACAATTACAGTTCAAGCTGGTGCTCATTGCAGCTACTTCGTCTGAAGTTAAAGCTAGAAACCTAGAAAGTGTGTGTGTGTGTGTGTGTGTGTGTGTGTGTGTGTGTGTGTGTGTGTGTGTGTGTGTGTGTGTGTGTGTGCCAAACTGACACTAAACAACTGTAAAGTCGTTTTTGATGCAAATGAAATGAGTTTATTTATGAACCTCTTGTCCAGTGAGAGCATTCTCCAGGGTGGCAGTAGAGTGGAGCTGCAGGGTGGGAAATGTGGGCAGGGTCTCAGAGAGGGTGAGGGTCGACAGGCGAAGGGGACCCAAGCAGATCCGTCCGGTCTGTTTCAAGCAACGCACCAACGTACTGCAACATCACATCACACGATTTGTTACCAGTCTGAAAATGGCACCGTGCTAAAAATAAGTAACACATTTTAAACATTAACATTTGGAAAGAAAACAGACAAGAGACCGTTTTCTGCAACGACTCCAGAATTAACCGACTTTTTCCTCCTTTTTGGCCCTGGAATGGAGGCTGTCGTTCAGTCTCACTTTACAGAATCAGGAAATGGACTGAACATACCAAGGATAGATGAGATTTACACTCTTAACCCCATTTCAGCCTAAAGAGTTCTTTCACACGAGCACAGAGGACAGTCTGTTGCTGTCAGTCTCTCCCTCCTACCTTGGACGTGCTGCTAAACATGCTCTCTTTTATCTAGAGGTTTAAAACGTCTCAGTTTTCACTGTCATGCAAAAGAATTAACAGAAGGTGGCATCAGAGCAATGACAAAGTAGCAGCACGAAAAAGATCTCTGAAGGAACCACATCCAGTTTATTCCAGCAACACCTGCCTTACCTATATACACATCAGTGTTTGCCAAGCCTGGTTGTTACTATATGACCTTATTCTTTCAGTCTGGAGTGTAAACCTACTGCTGCTGCTGACGAAAGAACCTAATTAATAACAACAATCATATACAACACACTAAAAATGTATATTAAGCAACAAAAGCAATGTTCAGTAAACCGTATGCGCTCAATGCTGGGAACAAGCGTGTTGGCCTAGATGAAAGAAGTGTGCACTATAGCGCAGAGTCGTTACACCTTGGAGGCAGGGCTGGACAGGGAGCACGAGTGAGACCACACAGTCTCCAGGAGAAGGGCTGGACTTTGGTTCCCTGCTGCTTCAGGTCAGGGAAAGGTCCCTGACCACCTGACTGCAAGTATGCAGCGAATGACAGTTTTCCTAGAACTGATTCCATTGTTCTACTGGGAAACTTGACGAAACTACAAGACCTAGATTGGCGTTGCATTGACGGATTTGCTATGACACTCAGGCAAAGAGAGGAGCTGAGCTGTTAACTGATCACGCCCTGCTGATGAGTTAGATCAGCTGCTGTGAGAGGAAACTGGACAGGCCCGGTGCGCCTAAATGGGACCCTCCAGAACAGAGACAACAGATCTGTGACAGAGGGTCGGTGCCCTGTCTGACAGACGGCCCAGTCCACAGCATCTTCCTTCCCAACCTTGGGTGTGGAAGAAGTTCAGTTCAAGACTTTTGGTCGGACTCTAAGCAATTCTGGCAAATTGTCAGGTGACTAAAAGCAATGCTCTACTCACACAGTGTAAATATAGTGTGGATGGGGTGATGCTGCCTTTAACTCATTCACTGCCAGCCATTGGCAGTGAATGAGTTAAACCCATTGACTCATTCACTGCAATTGACGGCTATAGACGTCAATGGCAGTGAATGAGTTAACTGGAGGCAGTGGAGGGAATAGTTGGAGCAGAGTCTGTGGATGAGGGCGGCTACTTGCTGATCATTAGGTGCGAGGTCATTGAGGCAGTCAAACTACTAGCTTGTAGGTAGTTGGGCTGTTGGGGGTGGATGAGTTCTTCATGGTCCTGGATGCTGTAGGGCTGCCTTGGTTGACACGCCTCTGCAACGCCGTGGAGATTCGGTTGTCTGCCATAGGATCGACTTGTTCCCAGTGGGTGCTACGGCTGCCCTCTGTCACGGATTCAGTTAATGATGAACGTTATTAAAGGGATCCAGCAGATCAGAGCACAAAGTCTCTCTTCATACAGATGACAAGTTGTTTATATCAGACCCTCGTTTGTTGTTGTTACTTTAAACATTTGGAGAAATATCTGGTTATGAAGTTAATATTCAAAATAATGAGTTAAGGCCCCGCCCTTCTGCATGCGAGGGACAAATTGGATCCAACTCTTTCAAGATTAGCCACAGAAAATCCAAGTGTTTAGGTCTATGAGTACCACGTGATGTTAAGGATCTTTACAAGTCCAATGATCCACCTCTGCTATCATCAGTGGTTCTTCTAAAGAACGAGCCTCTTACTTTAGGAGGAACAAACAACTCTATCAACATGTGTTCGCATCCTAGATTTCTTTAAGTGTCCCCATTTTTTAACAAAACCTTTCTTGTCCAGTCGTAACAGCCAGAAATCAACATTCATATGGAATAAAAAGCTGCCAAAGATACGTAAAAACGCACGTCACTTCCAAAATTCATATTATATATATTATTGGGTAGTAAATGTTAGAGTATTAATATTATTGTACTGGTGAAGAGGGATACCATCAGCCCCAGTTGGTAGTCACTGGAAGGAGCTTGAGTTGTGCGCACCTCCCCTGTAGCCTCACGAGGTTCCAAACATCCAGTCTCAGACCGTATACTCAACCCAGGTGTAATTCATACAGTTAAAACTTGGAATCAGTTTAGAAGAGCCTTTAATCTTACTGGGTTGTGGTTATCTGCACCAATAACAAAAAGAAAATGTTCTAACGTTTGATGTCTGGCTGCAATCTGGGAGTCGATCACTGCACTTCTTGTATATAGAAAACAATGTATGCCTGCACACAGTGCACTGATAACATCCCAGAAACAGTGTCACACTTGTGTCCCTTTATAATAATATTTGGGTTTGTATTTATATCTCAATAATCATCTCTTTACATCTCTGTTTCTACGCTTTGTCTTACATGGCTGCTCGGTTTTCTGTTGTGTGTATGCTGCTACAGCCGTCAGAAAAGGCTTGAAACGCCCCGACTTTATCACAAAAATACTTTCTGAGCAAACTGAACAATAGAAAGCTAAAATGTGGCAGTTCTCCTATTAAGAAGGGTTTCATTACCCTAATGGGGTTTTTCCCCCTTGAAATCAGAGCTGGTACGGCATTTGACAATGATTGACCCATAAAAAATGAACTCACTCTGAGTTTGGTGCTGCTCTCTGATCCTGCTGCTCGCTGACTTTGGTCATTGCACTTACAGCGCTGCGAAGGAGCTGCACCTCGATAGCTCTCTGCAGCTCAGTTGGATCTGGACTCATTGAGGGCAGGAGCCTTTTCAGATCTAAATTTGAGCACAAAGAGTGTTAGAAATACTAGCAGCCACCAGTAGATGGGTCCCATGGTATAAATCTGACTTTCAGAAAAGCTGACCTTGAGGTCAAGGTCACTGAGATTCAAAATGTTCCAAGCCTTTTAGCAGATACCTGTGGTCTTACTTTGAAAATCCTACATTACATTCTGGGAAAAAATACCAGTTTTACTGCAAATGCACAACTCAGTCACAATCCAGACGTCTGTTAAGACTCGGGGCAGTAAGGACACTTACCCAGTTTGTCCTTACTGCCAGAAAGAGCGGTGTAATCCTCTCCAGGCAGCAGCTCCAGTTGAACCCCACATTCTGCTAGATCGCCCTCCTCAAAGTGACTCAAAGCATGGATGTAATTGAAATCTGTCTTCAGGTTGATGCTGACTGGATTGGTCGAGTTCTGTTTGAGGGTGCTGACAGTGGCCTGCCACTCCTTAACAGAAGCCCAGTCACAAAGTGCCACATAACACTGACAGGCTTTGTTGGCCAGAAAGTTCAGCACCTCTGGAGAGCACTCACTCGACTTCAGTAACACCGTCTTCCTGCTGTCACCTGTTGAAAATGACACCAAGCATCATAGCATCAGTGAAACTTAAAGGAAAGATGAAAAAACAAAGAAAGCATCAGAAAACACACGTTTCTAAGAGTCGGGTGATGCACAGCCTACCTGCAGTGGCTGTGTGCCTCACAGCTGTGCTACAGGAACAGTTAGAAAGCTAGCTGAACAAATAAACATGCTGCGATCTAAGGGGATGTTTGCTAGTTACCATTGCTACAGTGTTTTGGACTGCTTGTGTTGCTGGACAGTTTGAGCATGAAGGAGTCAGAGCCTTTGATGCTGCAGTCCATCCCTGTAACTGCAGACAGTTGGTCTTGATACTCCTGGGCTGCTTTCTCAAACCTGCACATACAAACATATGCACAGTTGATTACAGCAATGAAACTACATGAATCTATTACAAATGAGTATCTCAGTGAACCATGAGGATAATCGGTTAGTGTGCCAGTCCTTACCGTCCCTCAGCCTGCAGCGCAACCGATGACAACCAGCCCATACTCTTGCCTGAAGTTGAGGCACTCCAACTTGCCAAGCCCTGGATGGCCTCGGGACAATGCAACTCCAACAGAGCCTCCACAAGCAACACCACGGGCACCTCCAGCTCTGGACCCTTTAAAGTCCACAGATCCACAGTTCACCCAGACAGATGACACTATTTATTACCACAGTATTTGTAGGATGGTCAAATGATACACCGCCTAATCTAACACTCAGCATTTGCACAGACAAACAGAACTACTACAGCACTTATTCACAGCACTTCACTCGTTCCACATTTGGTCATGTTACAGCCTCTCGGCACTCATTTTTGGGCAGTTTCTCCCGTTGTTCTATGCAGAACCTCGGTGCACAGCCATTTTCACATCTGTTCAGTTCAGATCAAGTTTGAACTCTGGCTGGGACACTCTCTTGTTATCTTGGTTTGTGTGCCTAGGATTGTTGTCCTGTTGGAAGATGGGATGGTATTGACCAGGTAATAAGCGGTACCTGGTTTCCTCCAGACATGACCGAAGGGTCAGGTCAAAGAGTTCCTTTTGGTCAACTCTAGCGGAGCTGGCAGTTTAAGGTAGAACGCTATGTTAGATTTCTCAGATGTTAAATATGTCATCAGCAAACAGGAAGATGGTCAGTGAACTGAGGAGAAGGGTTGTGCAGCATGGTGACCTCAGCTAGTTAAATCCAGTGGCTAGCATCCTAAGCCTCTGACAGCACTGCAGCTGTGTACTACATTCAGTGCTGATTACTGTAACATGACAAACAAGTGAAGTAATATGAATATTTTCACTGTATATACATCTCTACTACATCTAATACAGAGAGGATATTCTACTAACACAGACCTGAGTGCCACTGTTTTTAATCTCTGCAAGCAGATCGAACCCATGGCGAATAGTTACTGCTGGCTGTCCAGACAGAAGACCAACTCTCATCAGTGCCAAGCGGATCCTCGTCAGCCAGTCCTGGCACGTCTGACGGTTCGTGTAGAAGAAAGTCCGAATTCCCTGAGGAGTGGCGAAGAAGGCATGCGTGATCATTTATACAAGCGACTGATTATTAATCAATCGAATAGAATAGAATTCAACTTTATTGTCATTGCACATGCACAGGTACAGGGCAACGAAATGCAGTTTGCATCCATCCAGAAGTGCTTTAGTGATATAGATATATTACAATATATATTAGCAATAATATAGATATGCAAGTATATTACAGAAATGGGTCTATTATGGTATGTTATAATGTACACGGTATGAAGTATGTTGTGAATAAGATAAGATAAGATAAGATAAGATAGAACTTTATTAATCCCTCGGGTGGGTTCCTCTGGGAAATTCGATTTCCAAAAAAAGCACAGCAACGACCGAAGTTACAGTTACAATATGCTATAACTATAAGTATGTACAGGCTATGAACAGGATGAACAATGAATCGTCAATCGATCCAGGACACTAAATCCCAGACAGAAAATAGTTGTTTCAATTTTATTATGTGACATTATAGAGGAGGCTATATGTAAGGTTTAGCAGATTCAATCTTTGACTTAGCCAATCTGTCAGCAATGACAATCACTCCCTGGAGACAAAAGATTAAAAACGCCCTTCATACATTTTGTTTGCACTTATAAATTACTGATAAACTGTGACTCAGTATCTTTTTCCTTTATCACAAAACTCAAGGACACCTGTAGTAATGATAAAACTCTGAGGCTCTATCATCTCCTTTAGTGTCAAAATATTAAACTATTTCATTTTCAAGCCGTGGAGTTTGTCTGCGTACCTTTGGTGGAGCTGTCAGAGCATTAGCACAGCCCTCGTAGGCATTATACATGAGCTTCTCCAGGTTCTCCAGGTACTGAAGCAGCAAAGTGAGGCGGAGCTGATTTAAGTGGTGACCATCACTGTCACTTCCACTGCCCGCCCAAGCTCCAACATCCTGCTCGGGGTTCAGACTCTGTGCAGCCAAGCTCCGGATCATACCTGCAACAAAGCAGAGAAAATGGTTTGTGTCTGAGAACTTTAGATGAACTGTCCCAGTTTTATTTCTTTACCAGACAGCATCTGTATGTATCTGAGAAACCTCTTCTGGAGGTTACAAAAAAGATCTTGAAAGTAAATGACAATTACTGTGAATGCAGTCACATGAACTCTTCACTTTACCTTCAATGGTCTGGAAGGTGTCCTGAGCTCGACCCAAAGGTGTTCGGAGTTTGGATAACACGGTGAACTGTGCAGCCTCCCACACTGCCCACTGCCATAGCAACACCTCTGTTTTCAGCAGTGCCCGTGTCACCACGTCTGGCTTGCTACCATCTGTACTTCCACGGCCATCCTGTTTCTCAAGGCGTTGGCAGCTGTAGTACAGGCGCTCCAGCCAGGAGTCCTTGCTGTAGATACAGGACATGACCACCTTTATTCATCACAAGTCCTATCCTCCATAAAACCAAGCGTGCATCACAGATCTCCCTTACATTACGCAGACCTGACGTGAATCTCTCACTATAGTTGACTCAAAATCGTCATGATACACACATCTGTGTAAACCCACAGCACGACTACCAAAGATCAAAAATGACCATGAGACTGTAAAACAAAAGACATTCTCAGAGTTCTGTGCAGCTGTCACTGTGCCATTACCCTCCACGGTGCAGGACGCCATATAGGATGAAGCTAATAAGGTCACTGAAGTCCTGGGGGTGGAAAGTGCTGCTCGGAGCATGGCTCATGTGGTGGCGAATGGCCAGAGAGATCTTCCTCATTTCAGGATGGCTGTGGTTACTGTGAACAAGCAATATACACGCATATGTTGAGAACATGCATCCGATCTCCTGATGGGTCACAACTGCGGTTCAAATCTAACACCAACTGTCCCCTAACTATGACAGTGCTGATGAAAGCAATGCCGTTTGTGAGTGTGCAGCTCTGAGAGTCATAGATGAATAGTACAGATTGGTTAAAACACGGAGCTCCCTTTCATACGTTTAATCAAAACTATTTAATTTATTTGAAAAATGGCAGTCAGGCAGGATGCAACAACCTGCACTCACATTAGCTGTGAGACAGCGTTAGCCGAGCAGCTGGTTAATGAATTGGGACCTGCCGGGTTGTAGTTAGACTCAACTCAAGTAATAACTCTGTATAAGTAGTAGTCTGTAGTTATTAACCAGGACCACTTATTGTTCAGACTCGGTACAACCTTAGCTAATCATTAGCCAGACCCACACTCTACTACAGGGGTGGCCAACCAGTCACAATATACACACATTCTGCTCAGCCAGATTTATTGTAAATGTCACACACCAATATGATAATGACTCCTACAGTACTAAAACCACAGGCCAGTCATTTTCAACAATTGTGCGCACTGTCTCACACACACAAACTCTCAGTTCAACCAAGTCCACAAACAAAAATATAATAATCTACAATAGCATTTACTTTTACAATGCATGTTGTTTAATGGGACTTCTGGTATTCCTTGCCTTGTATGTTGACCTAAACATTGACAGTATCTTAAGCGCAGCCCGTTTGACATTGGGGTATTTTTCCATTGGCATACTTTTCCAGAACTCAATGGTCCCTTCCCTTAAAGCAGGTTTCAATTGGTCCTCCTCACAAAGATCGATCATCTCCAACTCAGCCGCAGCTTCATCTGTGACTAGCGAGACTTTCAAACAGCCGGTCTCTGCATTAAATGGGTCGACGAGGAACGTAATGTGTGGCCTTTTCAATTGTAGATCATGGAACCGGGTCACGAAGCTTTCGTGCAAGTTTTCAATCAGCGTTGCATATCTGGCTCTTTGCTTACTCAGGGCAGCGCTGGTGACTTGCCCGCTGGCTTTTAGCAGAGTGGGAAAATGCGTTAAATCTCCCTTTTGAATATGTGTCTTGAACAGCTTCAGTTTGTTGACAAACGCAAACACACTTTGCACCAGGTCAGGCAGCATTTTTAACTTACCCTGCAGGGTCAGGTTCAGTCTGTCCAAGTGACACAGCATGTCGACCAAAAAGGCCAGATCCATAATCCACTTGAGGTCCGAGAGCTCGGGATAGTCCTTGTCCTTCTCTTCCATAAACAGTTTCATGGCATCCAAAAGCTCAAAGAAGCGAGAGAGTACCTGGCCTTTTGACAGCCACCTCACAGTGCAGCGGCAGGTCACCTGGAAGCCCTTGCTCCAGCTCAGCGATGAGATTCTTGAATTGCCTGTGGTTAAGCGCATGTGTGCGGATATAGTTGACGATTTCCATCACAGGCTTCATGACGTTATCTAAATTCAATGATTTAGACACGAGTTGCTCCATGTGGATGATGCAGTGGAAATTCCAAAAGTCAGGAATAGTTCGGTCAGCTTTGCACCGCCCCACAAGCCCGTTCACAGATCCCATCATGGCTGGTGCTCCATCCGTGGCTATTGCAGTTCATTTCGTTATGGGCAGATTTGCTTTTTCAAATGCAGCCATCATGGTTTCTTTCACATCTATGCCACGGGTTCTGTCTTTTAATGGCACAATATCCAGGAGCTCTTCTTTGATCACACAATCGTTTGACACAGACTGTGCAAATATTGCCCACTGAGGCTTGTCTTGTATATCACAACTCTCATCCAATGCGACACTAAAATACTCACATGCTTGAAGGTCAGAGTGCAACTGTGTTTCAATAGCCGTGTTAATGTCCGATATTCTGTGTTCAACAGTGTGGCGGGACAGTTGGACGTCTGATACCACGCGTTTTAATTTGTCGTTTTCAGGAGACAAGATTTCAACAACGTCACTGAGGCATTTTTTAACGAACTCCCCTTCATTGTATGGCTTTTTAGCCCGTGCAATGTTCCAAGCCAGCTGATAGGATGCGAGCGTTATGGTCTCTGACCGCTTCGTAAATTTTTGGAAAAACTGTATGTGCTGACTTTTCAAAGTGGCCAACTCGTGCTTGCGAAGTGCAGTCCCTTTTGGGTCGATGGTTCTGGTCGATGTTAGCATGGAGTGAGCTGAAGTGGCGCTGAAGATTTGAAGCTTTGAAATGCGCTAATGACGTCTGACATATAAGGCAGAATGGCTTGCCATTGCGTTCAACAAAAAAATATAAACTCTCCCACTCTGTTAAAAACGTCCTGTGTTCATCTTCATATTTTCTTTTTGCTGTGTATTTTTTCCTTGCCATTTTAAGGGCAAACTTGCTCCTACTGGGAAACTTTGCGGTATTTTCATCTCACACACATGGCCATTTGATGAAAATACCGTATTGAACTCAAGCGAAGCGAACGTGCACATTTTAAAACAACAACACAAAAAAAAACACAAAACACAAACTTTGATATGAACGTAAGAGCCGCATGAAACCAGGCAAAGAGCCGCATGCGGCTCGAGAGCCGCGGGTTGGCCACCCCTGCTCTACTAGATACAGGAAAACGAGCCAAAGTAACAGCAGGTTTATTGACTGCCTTTCATTAAAGTGGAGCTCAAAGAGTTTAGGCTCTGTATAGCCAGGAGCCAACAGCTGCTGTAGCACCAAATGCTTCATAGCTGGCCCAAGTCTGAACTTGGTGTTTTGTAGTGGTCACAGAGACGGATATATTCTGCTGTATGGCGAATACCACAGCTTTCATCCCAAAGGCAAATTATCCAAAACATTTCATCCTACTGAGCATGAACCGACGTCAAGAACAAGACTGTGGAGCTTGTTAGTCTATCAGATGCTGGGTGATGCCTCTATATCACACCAGAGCAATCAGGAAGACATCCACTGCTAATAACAGCACATCAACCATGTATATGTCAAATCACGTGAATGAATCAAGTGTGCAGTGGTACAGCTGTGCAGCAAGTCTTACCTCAGAGCCACATCAAGAGGGATTGTCCTGAGAAGTTTACCATAAGCTTGCCTCACCCTCATGGCCGAGTGGACCAACTGCACTCTGCACACATCTGTACACCTAAGACACCCCCAACCCACAACACACAGACACACACACAGAGGCTTTAATACAAGAGAACAAACATTAGGCATCATATGCTTCCATATACGTGCAGGTCAGAAGCAAGCCGTTCACCTCTGCAGCAGCTCAGTAGACAGTGATGAAGAAAGGACCTGTAAAGTGTGGCAGGTCTGGAGGCAGATACCCTGATCTTCATTCAGAGCTGTCCACAGAAAACGAGGACAGCATTAAACATCCTGCTCAGTGGTGAAGCCTGTGTAAAGCACAATTCTGGAGTTTACTCTCACCGTTAGCCAGAATCCCTCTGCAGAACTTGTTGAAAGAGGGCAGGGAAAAGAGGGGGCTGTAGGTGTCCGACTTCTTCATCAGCAGAGAGATCTCCTGAGCCCAGGTGAGAAGCAGTTTCCTAACATACCAACATAAGACTGTTATAATAGCTGTATCCAATATGTTCAATCTGGTTTACAGTCATCGTTAGACAGCTAATGAGTCATTTAGCTAAACAGTGAACATTTAGTGATAAAACACTGAGCTGTGTTTGGTTAAAAATGGGGAGAGAGAACCTGGCCTCGGGGTAAAGATGCTCCCGGGACAGCAGACCTCCAAGAAGACTAAGCAGTGTGCTGAAATGCTTCTTAGTTGCCGTGGTTACAGTACTGATGACAGCACCATCAAACAGAGAGGGAGAAGACGACGATAAGCTGGATGAGATGAAGTGATCGTGCCTGCGAACAGAGACAGAGGAGGTCATCTGATTAGAGAAGCAGCCATAAAACAGGAACATCGAGAGACACTAAGCGTTCCTTCAGTTTGGTCTGGGAGCCAAACCTTCACACAGCTCACAGTTCACTCAAATAATCTTCAGTGACAGAGACAAACTTGACTTTCTTCATTCAGCTAGTTTTACAACACCACCCATATAATATTAATCAGGTTTGGGTTTCCACTGTTACTGTTAGAATGTCCCATGACAACCACTTGGACATCTGCTGCGTGTCCTCCAATGTGGTAACATTTCAACGCTTTAACTTGAAGAGTGGCCGTATAACGACACAGGCCCACCACAGCTGAAGCCTAAACTGCCACAGTAGACGTCCACACCAAACCTGGGTCACAGCCAAGAAACCAGTTGGTCTGAACAGGTAGGACGCTGCACCTGAGGGCCATTCATCCATCCATTTTATTCCGCTTATGCAGGGGCCGGGTCGCGGGGGCAGCAGCCTAAGCAGAGAAGCCCAGACCTCCCTCTCCCCAGGCACCTCCTCCAGCTTATCCGGGGGAATACCAAGGCGTTCCCAGGCCAGCCGAGAGATATAATCTCTCCAGCGTGTCCTGGGTCTGCCCCGGGGCCTCCTCCCGGTGGGACATGCCTGGAACACCTCACCCAGGAGGCGCCCAGGGGGCATCCTTGTCAGATGCCCGAACCACCTCAGCTGGCTCCTTTCGATGTGCAGGAGCAGCTGCTCTACTCTGAGCCCCTCCCGAACTTCTCACCCTATCTCTAAGGGAGAGGCCAGCCACCCTTCGGAGGAAGCTCATTTCTGCCGCTTGTATCCGCGATCTCGTTCTTTCGGTCACTACCCACAGCTCGTGGCCATAGATGAGGGTAGGGACGTAGATCGACCGGTAAATTGAGAGCTTCGCTTTTACACTCAGCTCCCTCTTCACCACGACGGACCGGTGCAGCAGCCGCATCACTGCAGCCGCAGCACCAATACGTCTGTCGATCTCTGGCTCCCTCCTCCCATCACTCGTGTACAAGACCCTGAGATACTTGAACTCCTCCACTTGGGGCAGGAACTCATCCCCGACCTGGAGTGGGCACTCCACCCTTTTCCGGCTGAGAACCACGGCCTCAGATTTGGAGGTCTTGATTCTCATTCCCACTGCTTCACACTCGGCTGCGAACCGTTCCAGTGCGAGCTGGAGGCCATCACCTGATGAAGCCAACAGAACCACAATATCTGCAAAAAGCAGAGATGAGATTCTGAGGCCACCGAAGTGAAAGCCCTCCGCCACTTGGCTACACCTAGAAATTCTGTCCATGTCATGTCAACCAAGACAGCCTTACAACATCCAGAGCCTTCAGGAACTCGGGGCGGACCTCATCCACCCCAGGGGCTCTGCCACCAAGGAGTTGTTTAACTGCTTCAGTGACCTCGCCCCCAGAGATTGGCGGGTCATGCCCCTCATCCCCAGACTCTGCTTTTCCCACGGAAGATGTGCCAGTAGGATTGAGGAGATCCTCCTTCCACCGCCTGACGATTTCCTCAGTCGAAGTCAGCAGCACTCCACCCGCACTATACACAGTGCAGGTGGAACACTGCTTTCCCCTCCTGAGTCGCCTGAATCTCTTCGAGGCGGTCCGAAAGTCTTTTTCCATCGCTTCTCCGAACTCCTCCCACACAGCAAAAAACAAACAAACTGAGGGCCAGGCCACTTCATTGAGTTCATGTCTGGATAGTATTTACGTCCATGATGAAACTACACAGCAGCACTGGAAGAATCCAGAGATGCACAAGGAGACACTTGTACTAAGAAGGTGAGCAGAGTTCAAATCCAGCGAGGTTTCTAATTAGTTTGAAGAAGCAAAATAAAAGCAGAGTCAGAGGCGTTTGCAGATTTTTTCCTTTGGTTTCTTTTTCTGTGCGCCCTCTCAGTAGGATACATACACTGGTAATAACGAAGCTTGGATTTTCTCAAATGGCATTCTTCTGTAGCAACAATTTTTTAGAACAGCCACATCGTTCAGACGATGCAGAGAGCTACGAAACGAAATGATCGTCCCTTTTCAGACAGACAAGTCAGTGGTTTCTGGGGGCATTTTACTCCTCCTCCAGAAGACTTAACACTAGAACAACCAAGGGGATATTCTAATGAACAGGTATATCTGTAACTGCTCGGGTGCCTCTGCACCATCCCTCTGCCCAGGGAGAGTGCGGCACAGCAGGACGCACGACGGATGTAATCCGTGACAATTCTGACCGCGTTGAGGAGGGAAACAAAGAGCTGTCATCGTGGTCGTCAGCGGAGCAGCACACTGGGCCGACGCGGGCTCTCCTGCTCATCATCCGAAAAACCATGAATGTCCAAGCCGATGCCCAACACAGCATCATCTGTGACCGTTAGCGTTCCTGCCTGGTTCCAGCTCATCTTCAGCTAACCCATCAACATATTCCATGTGGTCAGCCCAGCTAAATGCAGGGGCATCAACCAGACACTCCTTGTGTTCGGACTAGGACAAAGCTGGGGCCCCCGTCTTTCCAGGGTCGAGTACCGGAGCTGCAGACAAAACGCACAGGCTTCGGGCTCCGTCAGTGTTGTCCTAGTGTGGACAATCCCCAGGCAGATGGGCAGACATCGTAGCATTTGCTGTCGTGCAAAGAGAAACTGAACCTCTGAGGACAGGGTGGACAGTGCAGGCAGCACTAACTGCACGGTGGAGGCTAACACCAACACGGACAGTTAAGCCAACCTAACTAGGAGCAGCCCGACTCAGTGAGGTGTAAGAACTGAGGGTGACTGTGATGACGGGGGTATATGTGCAGGTGGGTCTTAAAGGCATGAACAAAGCTTCCTTCAGCCAGGACACGTGGGGGCGTGATATCTCACACTCGTGTGTTGTACTGAGTGAATCGACTGAAAGGGAGCTTCAGGATTCTTCAGGATAACGGCTCTAATTCAGCATTACTATGACGGTGAGCAGCAATCAGCAAAACAACTGCTTCTACTCATAATAACAGCAGTTACAGTTGGTGGTGGAAGATCTAGAAGGGAAGGATTTTGGTAAAAGGACTTGTAACGGTGGCATCTGTTACAGCACCTAGCCTGAGGAAAAGATGGCCTGTTCTTTCACAAGTGTGCACAAAGGCACACCGCATGTCTGCTTGGTTTATACACCTGTTGCAAGTGGACTGAAAACACCTGAATAAAAAGATTAAGAGGGGTGGCCCGTCCCTTTTGTAGTGCATGTCTGCATAACTGAGAATGCTGCAGTGGACAGCAGTGATTCTGTTCACAGTACATGTGGGTGTATTACCTGGTGCAGTGAGAGTACAGGGAGTAGAGTACGGTGTACTGGATAGCAGGGTAGTAGACAGCCAACTCAGAGTGGACCAGCATCAGATTGTGACTTAGAAGAGCAAAGACTGTCGGCGACAAGGCCCACATCTAGATAGAACACACAGAAAACCACTAATGAACCAAAAGAAGATGCGGACACAGACCATGGACTGAATCTTGTGGCGGTGCAAACATTGTCACATCGAAGTGCTGGGTCATACATTTGAAGAGGTGAAATCTTAAAAACGTGAAACAATTGCACGAGCGCTGCTGATTGGCTGAGGAAGAATAAAGTAGTCGTGGTAAACCAAGCCCCTCTGGGGTTGTTGGTGCTTCGATTCTGAAGTACAGTGTGTGTGTGGGGAGTGTGATTGTGTACTGTGTGCATTCCTGTGTGTCTCCATGTTGTGTGAGTGTGAGTGTATTTGTATGTATGTGTGCCTGAGGGTGGGAATGCATGCAGGCCAGGTGCTACACTCCACCTATCTTACAACATCTCAGGCTCCTCGTCCCTGCTGTGGTCCTCCTGGGGCTCTCGTGCTCTGGGGGGCCTCTGGGGCCCGGGTGTCCTCCATGCCTGCTTCGTGTCCTGGGGGCAGGGCTGTTATTTATGCATATATTGGTTGTTGCTGTGGTTTCACTGTTTCTTTCCGTCAGCAGGTATTGACGCAGATTCTCACCGTTGTTTCCTCCTCCCCATCTTTCTCTCTCCCCTTCTGTTTAACTTTTTGCCCACTTTCTCTTCTTTCTTCTTTTCCATCCGCGGTCTAGTCCGTTAGGATTTTGATAACTCAAAATAAAAACACTAATAAACTAAAGAAATAAAATATGACTATCAAGTGGTCCATTATTGGATTTGCTATAATGGTCCACTGGGGAAAGTAAATCTTTTGGGCATTTTTTGGCCTTAAGAGAACAACTCTGACAGACAGGCAAAAATACATTGTTGGCCTCCTATCTGCAGTACTGTGACATCATCCATCCATCCGCTTCTCCTTTTCAGGGTGCGGGGGGCGCTGGAGCCTATCCCAGCTGTCATAGGGCGAGAGGCGGGGTACACCCTGACAGGTCGCCAGGCTGTCGCAGGGCCAACACAGACAGACAACCATTCACACTCACATTCACACCTTTGGGCAATTTGGATTAATCAATGAACCTATCCCCACAAACTGCATGTCTTTGGACTGTGGGAGGAAGCCGGAGTACCCGGAGGGAACCCACGCAAACACGGGGAGAACATGCAAACTCCACACAGAAAACTCGATGGTGGAATTGAACTCAGGACCTTCTTGCTGTGCGGCAACAGTGCTGACCACCGTGCTGCCCTACTGTGACACACTGTGTTAACTTTGTGAGTGTGACAGAATGAAACTGTGAGGAATATCAGCATGGCTGTCATGCAGACACTGAGTGATGAACCCAGCAATGACGCATGTCCCAAAATGCGTTACAGGAACATATCTTTAGATGTATTAATGAGTGTAAAGTTAATATGAACCTTTTACCCCACCAGTCACACCAAAGGAAGTACTGCGACATTATTACAGTGCTACTGTGATGTTTAACAATAGACAACGGCTCACCCCAATCAGAGAATTCTTGGTGTTGCCAATGGTGGTAAAGGTGCTGAGGTTGAAGATGATGGTGAACTGGGCTTTTTCTGGCGGTAGGGTGAGGGGAGCAAAAGCAGGGTGCTGGATATTAGGGCAGAGGGTCCCTGGTTCCAGGGGACCCAAAGTCTCCATCAAGCTGTTGAGACCACACGCCATCTCGCCCAACACCATTTTATAAGCTGCCTCCAGTGTTGGGATGTTTTTCAGGCTCAGCAGCGCCTGGTACACACCGTGGACAGCTGACATGACCTGTGCAGGGAGCACATGGACAGGGATTACACTCATCAACACAGAAAATCTTCAAATTATTTTCACTCACCCAACCTACGAATGAGCCAAGAACACACTGAGTCTATATAACTGACCTTCATGCATGTTCCTGCTCTGATATATATGCAACATGTTTTTCTTGGTAGAATCTTAGCTTGTTTCTAAGGTGAAGGCCTTTTGCATTAGCGAGCCACTTGGGTTCAGTACGTTGCCCGAGGATATTTGGTATGCAGACTGGAGCGGCCTTGGATTGAGCCGCCGGTGTATTAGATGTGTAAAATATATGCCAAGCCCATTAAGGTGGTACAGGAACACTGAGTGAAGCCAAACCTCTTTCTCTTGATGAAAGCGAAGCTTCAGCAGCTGGGAGTCTGGTGCCAACAGCTTCTCTACAAAGGACACGGGCAGCTTGGTGTTGACCTGGTCTACAATCTGAAAGGCAACATTAAAAAATTCCTCACACAACGTCAAAGTCAGGCTTGCTAATTGTTTAGACCGTCACAGAATTTTCCACAAGTTGTAGCAGTCCCAGATTTAACTTTAATCAAAGGTTTATCAGAATTGGACAATTTACAGCACTCGACAGCCAGACTGGTAACTGCCACAGAGGGGAGGGGGCACGGTAGGGACTAAGAATGTGTGGGGGTGGAGACAGGGGGCTGTTACAGGAAATCACAATGTTTAGTGCAGAAAAGGACAAAAACTGGTATCTGCAACACAGACTGTAAGAAAGCTGCCATCAGCTCAATTATAATCATAACAGGTCAAACTACAGCATCAGTGTAGACTTTGTCAGTCAGGCTGTGAGCATACAAATGAACACATCTTATTCTATGAGTACATATAAAACCCGTTAGGTGACTGTACCAGAGTGAGGAGATTGAGCACTGCCAGGTTGTAGTCTGGGCCACAGGCCTGGCAGCAATCTAGCTGGTCTAGACCGTAGGCAAGGACAGCATCCATCAGCTGCCCACAGGGCTCTACACTGGCCAGCAGCACACCCACACACTCATTCCCTGCAGTGAGAACGGCCTCAGAGAACTGCACCTGCTTTGCCACAGTCACACAGGCCAGAACCCGGTTAAGAACCTTTGGAAAGATCAGGAAACAGAGAACAGTGACTAAAGTGATGAAGCCCAGACTGCGAACTTCACAGATTGTAATAATAAAACGTATTAGAGACCACAGAAACGTTTTGTAACCGATTTGAAGTGTAAAGAAATATTTGGCTTATCCTGTATACGCTGACTGCCTTGCTACAAATCTGCATCTTTCTTTTAACGATCAAATTCACACGTGAGAAAAGTTCAATGTGCAGAAAAAAAAGAATGAGCCTAAATGTCCACGAGGCTCAGTTACTCCGAGTTATGTAAAAAGAAGGTGCACTAAATTCTGATGTTCTGCTTGTTGTGGCTAAAATCAATATCTGTGTCCAACCTGTCATTATCCAACTACCACAGCACGTTGTGTGCACACTTCAGAGGAACGTCTTATTGACCAGCTGCTCCTCAGGCTTTCTTAGAACAAACTAAATACTACTGGAAAATAAGGCACTGTGGTAAATATAGCGTGTATTTAAGTACTTCATCAAAGGAAACCTGGAAGATGTGCTCCTTTTACCAACAGCACAATGTTCTCAATGCATTTTAACAGTAAGTTATTTCCAAACTGCGATCCACATTTGTCAGTGAGTGCTCTCCAGATCTCCTGTTTGGTTGTCAGAGGTGCAGCTCTTACGTCTGTCACGTAGACTTCAGTAATAGGAGGTCCTCTGAACGGGCTGAATCGCTCTCCGATGCTGCGGACCACTGTGCTGAAAACTCTCAGCAGGGCTGCCAACTTGGGCAACGACACTGAGGGAGGGGGGATATCTTCATCGAGCACCTCTCCTGAGACCACGTGGCTCAGATCCTAAAGAGAGCAAAGAGTCAGCCAAGCACGAGACAAACATAGCCATTAGCTCTATGGGGCATCATTTAATTTTTATTATCTGGTAAGAGAATCCAATTTAATACCATCAAGGATCTTTGAGGGTTTCCAGTCTGAGCATAAACTGGACCCAAACACACTGGTTCCAGTTTGTTGCACATTTAAATAAAGCCTACTGAACAGTATAAGGTGCAGTGAAGTCTAGAGACTTAAATTTAGCTGATCTACAGCAGACCGCCCGTCAGGTCAGCACCGCAGCGAGTCCTTTCCCCGGGGTCTGAGCTTCAACATGGCTCATTCACCACAGAGGTTTGGGCTTTTTCCAACAGTACTTGTGCTCACTCTTTACCATACTTGCCAGTACTGAGCACGGCTGAAGACCTAACATACATCATTCAAGTACAAGTGGTCAGACCGAACTCCCAGGGAGGGATCTAACAAAGCAAACCAGTTCTGGAAGCAGCTCACAGGTGACACAGAGACCACCTGGGACACGGGCCGGGTTAAACTCAGTACTGCAGGTACCTGGCTGCTTCTCGTCACTGCACCTTCTAAATAAGTATAACTGGCTGAGAGGCTCGGTGACGTCACCTCGGCATATGCTTCCATATCCTCCAAGAACTGTCCCAGCAATGTGGTGGAGAAGGTCAGGTCGGCCACCCAAAACTGCTCCAGGCTCTGTAACCAGCCTAAGCACAGACAGGGAGAGCAGAGCTGCAGGTAAACGAGCTGAACTGGATTTGTGTTTACACATCAACCCACCCATCCAAACACATGACCCACCGCTCCTTCAAAACGTGCCGGGAGAATCACTGAGAACTTTCCAAGCCCAAAGAATATACAGCATGTACATCTTTAACAGTTTTATTCATAAAAAATGAATAAAAAGAACAAACTGTAGAGTTTAATGCTACTCTGGGCCATGAAGGACAGACCGTGTAAACTCATGAGGGCTGGAGAGACAGGGCGTGTGGCTGCTGCATTTTGCACAAGTCTAAGGCTGCGTTCACACTGCAGGCGAAAGCGCATCAAATCCGACTTTTCTGACCCTGTGCGACCATCTATCCCATCATGGTGACAGTGTGAACGGCACAAATCCGATATTTTAAAATCCGACCTGGGTCACTTTCGTATGTGGTGCTGAATCCGATACATATCTGATGTTTTAGAAAGCGACTGCTGTTTGATGGTCATGTCGCATTAAATCCGTCTTTTACGTCACCGACACAAGACAGACGCCAATTATCAGCGCCGGAGAAGACATCGCGAACGCTTCCTGTCCGTCCAGTGAAACTGCTGGGAAGAGAGCGTTGGAGAAACGTGAACATTTTATTTGTACTGTATAATCTGCAGATTCTGACAGAAACCTGCAGCTATCCTTTGAAGCAGCGCTCCTCTAAAACAGCAATAATGATCGTTATTAGGTTATTTACATTATTATGTAAAAAACAAAATAACTTTATAACTTAAAGCAAAATTGGGAAACGTAAAGTCCGAAGTCTTTATATTAAGGGCCATCAGTCAAACAATAGTTTGTTCTGGGTGTAAACAGAGCGCGTTGTGTGTGACGTCTTCTTTTGTGCATGCGGCCGCTTTGAGCGTTCACACTAGAGCGCGTTTGCTGTCGCATTTTATTTGTAGTGTGAACGAGCAGACAAAAAAAAATCAGATTTGATAAAAAAATCGGAGTTGAGCATCAAGACCTGCAGAGTGAACGTAGCCGTAGTGTTTTCCCACTGATGTGTATTAAAACACTATTATAATAATCCAAGTCTAAATGTCACTCGTGATATTCCTCCAGCGGCAGCAGCAGGACTGGGGGACCTTGTTTTATCTCACAGGTGTGCCAATAACAAATCTCTTTTATTCAAATATATTTTTATAAGTTTCTTAACATCCATTTGTAAGGTTGGAGAGCTTTGCTGAATGCTTTGATGTTACTGCTGATGGAGCCGTGAGTCAGCAGCAGAACAGGTCTGCACTCATCGAGTGCTTTGAATAATTCAATTATAAAGACAGTCTCTACAACTTCTGATCATTTAACGCAGCACCATAGCATGCTGCTGTGTTAAACACTGTAAATGTGTTTCACCCACATTTGCAACTAAAAGCAGAGCTGCAATGCAAACATGTTTAGGAGCAACATCAAGCCCCCACAGCTGAGTTCAGTAAAAGACACAGCAGCGCTGTTTCTGTGATCACCACTGAAACCTTCACTTGGAAAACCTGACATGAAGACAATTAACCTCGAGCCTTCCATGAAGACAGAGTAAAGGTACATTTCTCATAAATTAGTTCAGATTGTGTATACATCTTATTTTATTTGACATAATTCATTAAAAGAGAGAAAAGAAAACATTTTCCTGGAAGTAGCAGAAAAAAAATCTAAATCTGAATATAATGATCCTTCTGTGTTAACAGTCATTTTTGTTATGTGCACATAGAACTTAATGTTATGTTATTTATCCGTAACTATTGTTGCGATTCATTACAGTCTGTTTAAACTGTACTGTTTGCTGCACTGCGGCTGCTGAGAAACAGTACTTGGTCTCAGGCTGGGTAAATACGAAATGACAATGAACTCCTGAGTACTAACGATGCACTCACTTTGCAAATGAAAACACACAGCTCTCCTCTGCATAAGCTCAGGATTAGTATCAGTGACACTGGCCCTGTATGTACAGTATCACACAGCACTGGGAGTAGCTTTCCTTCTTAATGTGTCCATGAACGCAAACATTAAGGCTGTCATTTCTGGTCTCTGAATGTTTGCCTTCTTCTTTTAATCCAGGGTACTGGCCAAGTAGCACGCTTGGTCCGTACATTTAAACAGCTGCAATAGAATCTATACTAGAGGTACAAAGGGGGTAGAAACCACTGCTCGGTGTTTCAGGGTGTGAGGCAGGAGGAATCCCAGTGGTGGCAGGGAAATGTGTGGACATGTTGCTCCCGTTTTCTCATGAACCTTTTCAATGCTCGTCCTTCCCACTGGGTTATAAATAAGCCTGCTGATGTCAAACAGCTGCAGAAGTACTGCCCGCTAACATGCGCTTACTGACCTGAGACTTGCTGGGTGAGTGCCTGCTTCTGTGTGTGGTCAATGTGCCAACCCACCAGGATGTCCACAGTGTCCTGTGAGACAGCAGAAGACATCAGGACAGTGGCTGGAAAGATCAGAGATGCTGTGATCTGAACACAGTGCACCTGTTGGTCTCAGCCATGGAACAATACTCACCCTGAAGTTGGTGCTGAAGACATGTGGGTAGCAGTGTGCCACCTGAAGAATACATTTGACACTTTGACAAAGCAGCTCTGGAGTGTCCACGTTTTCAAGGATGGACTGCAGATTGCTCATCACCATCTGAAACACACAGCAGGCCCCATCTACAGTACATCTCTGCAGGGCTTTGCATCGTCTGCAATAACATTGCTATACACGTCTATGTGATGTGAAAGTATGATATGGCAACTGGTTAAAAATTGACCAAAATATGATAAACATCCCTGATAGAACGTGTGTTTACTATGCAACAACACTGCACGGCTCTTTGAAGATTGTTACTGTAGCTACTGTCAAACTAAACTGCAGCTCTTAATTCAAACTGACTGAAAGCAATACCCACTGCCACGGCACTGGCTAACAGCAACCAACCTTATGCATGGTGTGAATTTCAGTGCAGGTGCTGTGAATAGTTTAACAGATTACTATCAATAAGCCTGAACAACACTCTCTCTGCAAGACTTGCACTCCCTCTGCTGTTCCAGCACTAGTGTACACAGGCATGTAACATACACCTACATCTTACATCATCATCATCAGTAGTATAAATGCAGGCTAACTGGCCCTGGGTATCTGTAGCCTGAAGCTGTAACAGTGAATAGCTGCATGGTGCTGATGCAGAGACAGGTCAAAATGAACCGGACAGATAGAGTTGTACTCGTGAAAAGCATCAGGCCGTGTCTTTACCTGCATAATGTGAGAAAAGGCCTTCCTCTCCCCAGCAGCCTCCAAAGCGCGCTGTGCTGCCACCAGGTACAACAGCTTCACCTCATCACGACTGCTTGAATTGAACTTGACAAAGAGCCACTTGAAGATGCGCTCTGCCTCATAGCTGAGTACGGTGCACAGGATACCAAGGCAGGCTGCAGCATCCTGACGCAGCTCCCACAGCATCTTACTGCTAAAAACATCAACACAGGAAAAAAAACAACTTTAGAGCGGCCTGACTATTATTTCGATCGGCTTGGATGGACAGCGTCGGTGCACAGCCATGACTCTTCAACCCTGATCGCTCAGACTCGCCACGCAGGAAGCTCTAGGAAGAGTCCTGGTGGTTCCAAACTTGTTCCACATATGGATGATGGAGGCCACTGTGCTCCTTAGGACCTTCAGTGATGCAGAGACGTCCTCAGATCTATACACTCCTACCTCAGAGGTCTACAGAGCACTCCCTGGACTTCATGGCTGGGTTTGTGCCCCGACACTGTCAAATATGCGACCTTATATAGACAAGTGTGCACTTTTCCACATCATGTTCAATCAACTGAATTCACCTCAGATGAACTCCAACAGAGTTGAAGAATGATGTGACAGATGATCAGTGGAAACAAGAAGCACCTGAGCTACATTTTGAGGGTCATGGCAACAAAATAACAACCTCAAATATAACCTTCGTCATTATGGACCATTTCATTGAATATAGAGGTGAAAACTGAATGTAATTCATTTTGGAAAAAGGTTGTAACCTGACAAATATTTGAAACAAACTTCTGTAATAATTTCTATTAAACAGTAGAAAAAAGAACAAGCACCAGCAGCTGACTTTAGATTGAATGCGCAGAGAGCACAGCCGGAGTCCTAATGATTAATGCAAACTTTGGTGGGGACCGGTTAGCACAGTACGGTTCGCTGCTCCGTGTCCGATTTTTCCATGTTAGGAATAAATAGTAGGATTTAAGATGGCAGCAATGCATCTGCAAGGATGCCAGCTGCCGTTAAACACCAAAGAAGAAGAAGAAGCAGCAGCAGCAGCAGTCCCCGGTACCACAGCTGTGTCCAAATTCGGGGGCCGCATCCTTTGGAGACCGCATTTGTAAGCCGATTAAGTCACAGCGTGGCCCACCATATCCCAGAATTCATAGCGCGGCCCAGCTAATTCCAGTTCCCAACAATGGCGGCAGCTACTTAGTTTTAATATTACTCTTATTATTCTTTCTGGGTCGCAAAATGAACATTTAACATATTTTCAGAATGTAGCTGTGTAAACTTCTAATATCTGCTCAGTTTATCAAGACACCACATATTTTCAGAAGTGCGCCGATGTTTTCAGAGCCATCTGTTACCCACTAGCTCGATAGCTGACCGGGAGGTCAAGGGTCACTAGAGCCGGTGAAAACAGGAGATTCCCGGCACATCATTTTCAAACCCCCCGGAGTTCTTTCCCTACTCAGGTTAAACATGATATATGAGTCACTCAGATAACTTAAAAATGTTGTTGTTTGGCTTTGTTCAGTGTTTTATTTGTTCCTGAGTAAATCGGTTTGGCTGAGATTAAAGTTACAGTTTGCACACAGCTGATTAAACGGTTAACATTGAAAGTTTAATAAACTCTCATCTTGTCTTTATTGTTAGTTAGCACAGACCTTAAACACTTCCAGCTGTAAGCTAATGATAGTTATAGAAGAGCAGATGCTGCTGGTGCAACAAGCTGTACGTTTTACGCCCAATGGATGATGATCCGATTAGTCGCTTGTGGCAGCGCTACTGAGCAACAGTCTGAGTTTATGTGAATATTTTAATCTCCTTTCTATTTCTACAGCCCTGAGTTATTGAAACTTCCTGTACTGCCAATGAACCCACGCACCCAGCATCCTCTTACCTCTCATTTAAAATGTCATTCAGAGTGCTAAGGATGGTGTCCAATTGTTTGACCAGAGTCTGTGGAGACAAGACAGAAGTCATTAGGATTACACAGTCTCACTAGTTACTCACTGTTTATCGAACTACAGTCCCCTTTATGTATCAGTCACATCTAGCTAGCTCAGGCTCATATTATAGCAGCCTTCACATCAAAATATGTCTAAACAATCATGTTGCTAGGCAACTCAGTGCATGCCAGTAGTTGTTTTACGTTAAAACTAAAGCCCCCTGCAGCGCTGCAGGTAAAAGCAGTCATAATGTTTTTGTCCTTTGTTCTCACACACCTCAACATTCAGTATTTAATGAAAAAGCCCATTTTAGGAAAAGCCAGGAAAACTGAGACGATAGGGTTTTATCTTAACACAGTTACAGGCCCGAGGGTCAAAGTATTCATAAATACATGAGTACTAGAGCCTACGAAGGACCTTTAGGTAAATCAACAGTCCAAGCGGTCATAAGGTAGCTGGTCAGTTGGGGTGGCTGTAGCTCAGGCGGTAGAGCAGGTTACTGCTGATCTACTGATCGGAAGGTTGGTGGTTCAATTCCTGGCTTCCCCTAGTCTGCATGCCAAATATTCTTTGGCAAGATACTAACCCCAAACTACTCTCTGATGCATCCATCGGAGTGTGAATGTGTGTGACTGTTAGCTAGAAAACACTTAGAAAAATGTGCTTTTGCGAATGGGTGAATGCACAAGTTGTATAAAGCGCTTTGAGTGCTCAGAAGAGTAGAAAAGCGCTCTATAAGAACCAGTCCATTTACCCTCACAGTGTGTGCTGGGAGAAGTAAATATGTAAACACATCGTATAATGTATTCCAATACAGTTTGCTGCACCCTGTGAGTGTGACTATAGTGACGTTGCTGGCTATCACGGATTGAAACACCAGGAAAGTAATCTGACTGACCCCTCTGCTCTCGCCATGGCTGATGAATTCCTTCAGCTGTTTGATTGTAGCCAGCCTCCGGTCACGATCATCTTCCCTGGAGACTCGGCGCAGGAGGTTGGCCAGTCGAGACTCCTCTGAGTGAGCCATTCCTCTGTCTGCAACGACATCCCGACACTCCGAGTGAACACACATGATCCCGCTGCAGCTACACCAGTATATTAGAAAAAACTAAACTACAACCACAGCTGGAGTTCCTCAGCATCATTTCAGAAGTATATAGATGTAACTACTGCAGAAAACATGTTGGGAACATGCTCTTTAGACACAAGCTGTTAATTAGCTAGTCAGAGCCTAGTGTTCCCATGAAAACTGGGTAGGAACTGCAAGGAAACCTAAATTTAAGTCTTAATACCATTTCTCCACTTGTGTTAGAGTGGAAACTTCAGTTAACCAAACCTGGCATTACCTTTTTCCAACTGTCAGTGAATGACTCAGGCAAACCCGATCTGAACACAACGCGAGCTTATTTTTATAAGCCAACTCCTTTGAACCTGCGTTGAACGTGTGCTTCTGCATGCATTTGCTGCACCACTTACCCTGCGATTTCCTCATGTCCTTTGAAGCTAGAGCACGGTTTCCATGCTTAAAAGGAATCAAATCCGTTGTCAAGTCATCTGGCCTCAGCTCTTGCCCCAGCGACTTCCAATCAAACGTAGTATCACAGACACCTTGACCAGCTTCATATCCACCTAAGAGACATTTCATAGAAAGGCCAAGTATGCATAAGCTGCACTATTCAAATACAATGTGTGTTTGTCCATGTAAACAGCCTGTTTTACAACTTGGTTTAACCAACAAGTCAAAGAGGAGCTGACCTGCAGAAGGCTCACGACAGAAGATAAATCATTCTTTTCAACATTTCACTTTAATTAGAAATCTGCATCTTTGCTTCTTCGTTTGTCTTTAGACGGGTCAGTGACTAGAAATGAAAATCTGCAGTTAACATGAATGATGGGAGTTTAACTTGAAATTTTGACCCTGAAACTGGAAAATGTTGAAAGTGGGGCAAAAAGCTTCCTTTTTGGGTTATTTTCAGCCAAAGTCTAAGTAAGAAGTAAGAGTTTCAGCTTAACCACAGGCCTCACCCTCTTCCTGATGGGTATCTGCAGCAGCATAGACATTACTGGGCACTGCTGGCTGTTCAGGGCAACTGGAGGCCAACACGTCGTACAGTGGTCCTGAACCAAACTCTCTAGACTTCACCTCGTCCTGGCTGGATGACACACTGTTAACTCTACGGATAAAACAAACACAGACAAAAGAAAAAGACCACCAATGTCACAGCTGACTCTTGATCTAACTCTGAACTCATCCCATTACTACCAGTTTAATACTAATGAATGTCACAGTTCAACTGGAAAGTTTCAGTGCGTGACTAATGAAACTTTCAACTGTAATGACACCACAGGTTGGAGCGTATGAGCTACAGGTGTACTTCAGTGATTCAAGCAAGTGCCACTGCTCAGCAGTTATTTTTGTCTGGGAGTCGATCATTGCTAAAGCATGACCTACAGAAACATGTCACCATCTGTAAGCAGGGGTACAGCTTTTACACTGTGTGCTCCTTCTCTCTGCCCAATCACAGGTGGTGAGTGCTCTGTACAGGTAAACATCAAACTAGTCTCCAGATGAGTCGGTGTAAAGTAAAGATAAACCACGAGGGACTGCATGAAAAGCATTTGGTGCATATTCCAACTTATTGGGCAACTTTAAGGGTAAACAGTCTATTGCATTTTTAATACAGCAGAGGGAACAACTGCATTAATCACATGGTATAATACTTACATCACATCATGGCATACTGTTAATCAGAAAGAATACAAACAAAAATAATCAACACAAACTTCATCATTTCGCTATTGCATCCTCTCACAAAACATGAAGTGTTGCTTCGACATTACTGGTTGACTCTAAGCCTTGAAGCTTGCAGTATTAGTGCCAGCTTAAACGCCATCGTTTAATCATTAACAGCAACATTTAAATCTCACTTAGCCAACTAACCAGAAAAAGTCACTAAGGATGGCAAATGAAGCAAGACACCAAACAAAATAAAAACACACTAAAGCAGGAAGTAAAAATAAACTATTTAGCTGGCAATTCTGTGCATGAGGTGCAATGCTGCTCAGTAACAAGGCCTACATGGTAACTGCACTGGTTCTTATATTACAGTGTTTTACTCTACTGGAGCACTCGAGGTGCTTTATACAGCATGCCTCATTCACACACAGATACTCCGATGAATGCATCAGAGAGCAACTTGTGGTTAGTATGTTGCACGAGGATTAATTTGGCATGCAACCTGGAGTAACTGGGATGAAACCACCAACCACCCAGTTAGGCGATGACCTGGTCTACCTGAACTACAGCCACGCCAGAAATGAAAGGCTAACATTAGATTAGTTTAATGCCCAAGAAAGAACTGATGAACAGACTGTCATTTTTGTTGTCATACTACTTTAATCGTTTAGAAATTCTTTGCAAACAGATGCAAATCAGGCCTACCCCCACCCCTACTAAAACAGGAGCAATAACCTGCTGCTGAGCCCAGTCTGCAGTCTTCATTTAGCGTGTGACTACAACAACAGGCACCTGACGCTGTTCACACGTCTCACACACACCCAAAATACCCTGGGTCGACACGGGAGTATGGAAACATGGATCCCGTCTCTTACAGAAAGCTGCAGTGAGCCGCATTTCAAAACTAAGCGAGGCCTTCGGGCAGCTGCCACGCTCACAGCCAGCAATGACATCTCCTCTTTTACTCATTGCCCAGTTAGTTATTATAACGCCAACAGGTTAAAAAACCAACACCATCGTACACCTCTCTGTGAAGAAGCTGTAAAAAACGTATCCGGAAGTTATCTGAGGAGTTGATAACATTGCTTTGGGTAGTCTTTCCCATTAGCTAACCATATGTAGCCAGCGCGAAGACCCACAGCTCACAAACACTTTGAGCTACCATGTGTTTCATTTTAAATATCGCTCATCAGTAAAATACATAAAAGATCAGTATTATTTTTTCAACTGGCGTGCTTTTGTACCAAAGCCTCACAGTTGATTAGCCATTAGCGTTAGCTTGTTAGCAGCGACAGTCCACGACACAGGCTCGTCACAAGCAAGCCCTACGTTTACCGTGGGTGAGTCTATACTGCGTAAACAAGATGGTTTTATGGTTTTCAAGACAGTGCAGTTACGGTCTGTTAGTATTAAGCGTTTAAGCACAAACAAACAGTGCTTCCCTTCCATGTGGCCCCAGCTGAACACAACAGCGAGCCGTAGGCCCACAGAGCACCAACCTGGACTGCCAGTCGTTCCAGTGTGGCCGCAGTTTGTGGGCGCCGCTGAGCCGAGACCCTGTGGCTTTACGGCTCATTACCTTTTAGAGCGCTGCATGACCTACTGTCAGCGGTAACTTATCTCTCCGCAACGTTACTTTTCTCTATTATGCTTTATCAAACCTCACAAATAGGTTAGCAACTTCTTGTTACAGCTAGCTTACGGCACTCCTTCTTCTTTATGTTTTTTTGGCAGTTGTCAAACCAAAGAACGTGCATTACCGCCACCTATCCGGATTCTAAGACAATTACCCAAAATTCTTAGGACCAAATTCATTTGCCTGAATAAATGACAATATTACATTATTGGATACGTTTGCAGAAAGTCTCGTACACTTGAATCTGTGTCTACGCCACATGTTTATTCTTTGGCTATTTGGCGTATTATTTAAACTGTGATCAAAGCTGAGCGATGATATAAGTGACACATCTCTCCTGTTTCTTCTGTATCCATAATCCTAAGCAAAGGAATTTACTACTACTAATAATATCTTTATTGTCAAAAAAATCTGATGCAAAACTGATGCAACCCTATGACTGCAAACATCTTTAAAGGCCTTAAATATGTCTGTAAAAATACAACAGCAAATAAATAAATAAATAGAGTAGAAGGTCTATAACTATGCATAAAAGTCTCGAAAAAGTAACCTTAAAAATGTCTGACAAAAATTTGTACTTCTGTGTGCTTGCTGGTGGTACTTTGTAACCATAAACCCTTCTACAAGCCCTGAGTCATAACCTATGCCCTAATGCAGTGGTTCTTAACCTTGTTGGAGGTACTGAACCCCACCAGCTTCATATGCACATTCACTGAACCCCTCTTTAGTGAAAAATAAAATGTGATTTTTTTTACTGGTGCACAAAATGAGCCATGCACGTCATGGCGGAGGCTCTGCCGAACCCCTGAGACTGAGTCACTGAACCCCTAGGGTTCGATCGAACCCAGGTTAAGAACCACTGCCCTAATGTGACAAGGACTGCCATAGAAATGTAACAACAAAAATTGTTGGGTTGCCACAGCCTGTGATTGGCTTGTTCCATTTCTCTTATGCATTTCTAGCTATTTTTTTAAAATTACATTTTATTCATTATTATTCAAATCAAATCAAAATTCACATGTTTACTTTGATAGGGCTAAAACCAATAATAAAGTTACAGACCGTGCTTATATCAAACATGTGTATACTTACTGCACTTGATGCATTTTAACCATATATAATATATATTACAGAATATGCAGAAACGCCTGCATACGTGTAAAGAAATGGCTTTGATTTTGCCACCCCATTTGATTTCCATGCCACCAGAAGAAAGTTTCTCTAGATCCGTCTTACAGTACAAAGCACCTTAAGGTGATTGTTGTTGTAATTTTGTGATATATAAATAAAATTTAATTGAAAAAAATGGATTTTGTTTGTAAATATTCTAGAAAACCCTAACGAATGTTATTAGCTCACTATTCGCCTTGTACCGTTGCCCCACCCTGGAGCCAAGCCCCATGAGAGGGTGCCCGAGGGCGAGCGTCTGGTGGCCGGGCCTTAGTCCATGGTGCCTGGCAAGGCACAGCCCAAAAAAGGGACAAGGGCACATGTTCCTGCTGG